>NW_006159707.1:1819405-1876815 GCF_000334495.1 Tupaia belangeri chinensis | reverse complement strand
CTCTCAAAAAAAAAAAAAAAAAAAAAAAAAAAGCCATGGGGAAGGGAAGCAGCAGCAGGTGGTGTGGTGGTTAAGGCACTGAATTCCCACATGGTCGACCAAGGTTTGAGTCCCAGACCTGGCAGTTTGCTTTCTCACTTTCCCTCTCTCTATCTCTCTGGTGAACACACATGCCCTGTAACAAATTAAAAAAATAATAATAATAAGTAAATAATTCTTAAAAAACAAACAAACAAACAAAAACCACCATGGGGGCTGCTGTAAGATTAATAGTCTGTAGGGAGGAAGATGTGAGTGAAAGCAGCTGGGCTGGTTGAGAGACTGCTTAAACAGTCCAGGCGTGGGCTAGCAGTTCAGCCTCGAGCATAGGGAGCTGGGTTAACATGGCCGGCTATGGTCTGAATCCTCACCCCGGAGACATGCTGGGTGTGCATATACACATATGTGTGTAGGCTCCAAATCCTGATGGGATGGAGAAATGGAGGGGAAAGATTGTGATATGACCACACTTCTTTAGGGATTGTTTTATCTCTCTCTCTCTCTCTGTCTAATGAATGGATGTGCCCTTTGGCAATTGACAAAAAAAATAGTCCAGATGAAAATATGTTGGTGTGGAAGAGATGGCAGTAGTGTGAGTGGAGAGAAATAAATAGCTGGGAGATACATTTGGGAGGTAGAACCAAAAGAATGTAACTGTGGCCTGGGTGTGCAAGGTGGCATACCCCTGTAGTGCCCGCTGGGAGGCTGAGGCAGGAGGATCATGACATGGCAAGACCCTGCCTAAAAAAATTAAAAAGGCCCAGCCTCTATGGAACGGTCAGCAGCCAGCCTGCAGAGCTGGAACTCACACGCTGGCTGCATTCGAATCTCCACCAGTTGGCCTGAAAGCACGTGCCCGATCCTGAGGAGCTGGAAGACTAGAGACAGGAAACTGCAACATGACTGAGCCCTGCAGAGGGTGCTTCGCTCTCTTTCTCTTTTGTGCACATATGAGCTCTATCATTAAACTAAAATAAAATAGGGGCCAGCAGGTGGCATGGTGGTCATCTACTAGACTCTCACATGGGCCACCTTGATTCGAGTCCTAGACCTGGTGGCTTGCCTTCTCACTTTCTCTTTCTCTCTCTGGTGAGTGCACTTGACCTATGGCAAACTTTTAAAATAATAATAATAACAAATGAAATAAAAGAAATAAGTAACTAAAAAAAATAAACAAATACAATCCAAACCTTCAACATGGCCTCCCATTCATTCACTCACTCTGTCTCAGCCAGAGTGCTTGCCTTGCAGGTTCTTGGACGTGTCAAGCTTGTTCCTGCCTCAGAGCCTTCCTGCTCTAGTTCCTATGTACAGACTGCCTTTCTTATTTGTGGGTTTCCCTTTATGGATACATTTTTGATCTCAGCTCATAATATTATTTCCTCAGAGGGGTCTTCACTTTAACTAGACTTTTCTTGAGTTTTTTTTTCTCAGAAAGGTTTAAGAAATGCAAATAAAGCATGCATTTACTTATTTACTTTCATATTAAAGCATGATGAAAACTTACTACCAAAATTCTGACATTTATTTTTGAACAGCTGCTTGGGGTGGAATAAGCTTACCCTGTTAAGGAATACACAAAATAGGTATTTTTTTTTTCTTTATAACATCCAATCACTTTTTAAAAAACACATTAGTTATATATTTATTTGCTAGTTTGTTTTCTGAGCCTCCCCACACCTTCCTCCCTGTAGAATGTAGGCTCCATTCATGCACAGATTTTATTTACCTATTTTATTTTTTAGATTTTTTTTTTTTTTTTTTTTTTGCCATAGGGTGTGTGTACTTGCCAAAGAGAGACAGAAAGAGGGAAAGTGAGAAATCACCCCCCTCCCAGCAGGGTGATGGCCACAACTCCTTCTCCTCCATTCTCCTCTCAAGATTTTGGGTATGCACACACACACCAGGCGTGGTTTGCAAGCCACTTGGTCCAGATTCAAGCTGTGCTGCTGGGCATGTGGGATCTGGCACCTTAACCTCCACACCACCTGCTGGCTCCTTATTTATCTTTTTTCAATTACTGCGGGGCTGGCAGGTGTCATGGTGGTTAAGGGTGTTGGACTCCCACATGGTCAACTGAGGTTCAAGACCCAGACCTGGTACCTTGCTTTCTCACTTTCCCTTTCTCTCTCTCTTTCTCTTTCTCTATCTCACTCTGTCCCTCTCTGGTCAAATTAAAATAAATAAATAAATAAAGTTAAATAAAATAATTCTTACAGAAAATCACTGTATACCTAGTACCTAAACACTAAGCATTTGATCAATAAATTTCAAAATAAATGCCCATTAAATAGATATGATTCTCTTAAGTGTTCTATATGTCTTAAATAATATGCAAAACCTGTAAATGACCACGAGACTATAAAAATGTATTGCCAAACCTAACACGAAAGTATGAATACTGCAGGTATGCCTTACTTGTCCATTGTCTCTATGTTTACTTTTACACTTTCTCTTATTTGTCAAATCACTTCTCTACTAAGAAAGCAGAACTATTATCTCAGATCAGCTGAGCTTACAAATTCAGGAACTTCAGTCTGAGATTACAAACAAGGGAATGTGCTTTCCTAGGCTGGGCAATAACAACCTTGACCTTTTCTCACAGTTAAGCAGCACCTGAGCTGTCCATGGGAGATATGGAACCTGTGTCTTTAACTAGAATTTAATGTAAATATCACAACCTAACCAGCATTTTCATTTCATATTTAGCGAGCTTTTAAAAAAAAAAATCTTATTGTGAGAACAGCTTTTTCTTTCCTAACTTGGAGTGCTGGAATTCTGAACCCTCCACCTAGATTGTTTTACTTCTTTTTTTTTTTTTCAAAGAATTATTTATTGATTATCATTATTTTTCAATTTTGACTAGAAAGAGACAGAGAGAAGAGAGAGATAAGAGAGCAAGATGCCAGGTCCAGGACTCGAACCACGGTCAGCCATATGGGAGTCCAGCACCTTTAACCACTACGCCACCTGCTGATCCCTAGATTGTTTTCCTTCTCACCTGTGGGATTCTGTGCCTTTTTTATATTTTACTTTCTTGATTGTCTCATTACCCATCATTCCATAGACATTGCATTTACTGGTATTCAGAGAAAACCATTGCTCTTTGTGTATTTATTTTTAAATTTCTAGAGCTCTATTATTATTGCTGAGAGCATGTAGATCATTTTTTTTTCCCAAGTTTGATGCTCGGAAAAAATATCATTTTTGTCTCCTTATTGCTAAGAGCTGTATCTTTTTATTTTGTCTTCATGGCTTTTCATTTTGTTTTGCTTTTGCTTAAGCTTCCAGAAAACCCATCAAATGATAGTGGTAGTTCACATCCTGGTTCTATTTCTGACTTGAAAGAGGTAATTCTGGTATTTTATTGTTAAGTAGGATGTTGACTGTTGATGCGAAATTCTCTTATCATCCGTTCCTTAATTCATTACATATTTATTGGTACCCATCCAAGTGCATTGGGCTTGGCGCTATGTAGGGCAATGATTGCCTCAGGGAAAGCAGTTTCGATGGCACCATGCCAGCAAAAGCCAGATTGCAGTGGTTTTGCAGAGAAGCATATGATGGAACCTGTCTTTGCTGCTTGCCAAAGGTTTTCATCAGCAAAGGATTCTTTTTCTAGTGCCTTTTCCGCATTTATTAGTAAAATGCTGTCACTTTATCTTATTTAACCCAATGGGATTATTTAACATATTAATTAACTTTCATTCATTCATCCAAGAAATATTTGAGTACCTACTACAAGCCAGATACCCTTCTCTTATTTTCACATGAAATTTATGATTTTTATAGTGCTATAGGGCTTTGTGATATTTTAAATACTGATTTGTAAGTATGGAACTATTTTGATAGCATTAAGATAAATTTTAGCACATCAGTCTTGATTTTTTTATTGCTAAATCAATGGATGCTTATTACCAAAAATGCAAAAGATGCAAAGCCAGAAAGTTCACATCCGATTTCCCATATTAATAGTAGGGATAGTCCCTGTGAAGAGATATTTCTGGTCCTTCTTCTTTTTCAATGATCATAAGCTTTAAACATTTATTTGCGAATATTTTATGTCAAATTCTCACGTTGTTATTCATGGTTGTGGTATAGAGGTCACAGCAGGAAAGCCACCCCTGGCTCCACATTGGGTTGGTCTCTCCTGTTAAGTGACACTTTTGCTGCAGTTCTTGGCCTATCTGTGCTGTCGGAGCAGCATGGCATTCCCTCCAGCCACGGTCATGCTGGATGCCAGGTAGGCAGTGTATTCAAAATGTATTGTTTAGTGCTTACCTGACTCTGTAGAACTTATGCAAGGGGCCAATAAAGTAAATAAGTAGAATATCTATATATTATTGGGTCATCAAAAAAGTCATGACATATTTTTCTATGCAAAAATGCATCATGACTTTTCTGGCCACCCAATAGCTGGTGATAAGAGCTTTGGGGAAAAGACAAGGACAGGAGAGGGAGAATGATTTTGGGAAAGAGGGAACCGTAATTACTATGGGAAGGCAAGTTGCATGTAGGGAGGGAGGTGGTATTTAATAATCTACAACTATTTGGTTGTCGGAAAACTAACGTATTTTTTCTATGCGAAAATGTGTCATGACTTTTCTGACAACCCAATACGTAACGCAAAATCAATAAATCTCACAAATATGTTGAGCAAAAGAAGTGAAGCACATAGAGTACTTTCCGTATGATTCAATTTATGTAAAACACAGAAACAGGCAGCACCTACCTCGGCTGTCAGAGGCAGGATAGCAGTTCTTACTGAGATGGAGTCATGGCTAGAAGAAGACGCAGCATGGATTCTGGAATGCCCGTAACATTCTTCTCCTTCCTCTAGGGGCCACTAATAGTGTGTTATGTTTGTGAGAATTCATCAGATGAACATTTGTAATGTCTGCATTTTCCATATGAAAATTACACGTCAATAGTTTATTCCAAAATGAGCTATCTTATTGCTCCCTGAAATCCGCTACCTGGTCTCATTTCCCTTTTATCCTCAGCACCTAGTACAACGCCTGACACATTGATGGGACTATGTGTGTGTGTGTGTGTGTGTGTGTGTGTGTGTGTGTGTGTGAATGAAAAATGAATGATTAAACTAAAGAATCTCTGTATTCTCTGAGTGATGTTATATGTAGTCACCTCGGAAAAAACTGAAGCAACTGGTATTTTTACTGTCATTTTCCTGTCTTAAAAAATGATTTCTGCTTATACAAGAATAATCAATTCATTCAGCAGACATTCAAATACTTAGAGAATTTAGAATCAGGAGATCAAGTAGAACACGAGCAGGGACTTTGTCCGTTGGGTTGGGCAACAGGATGGATCCTGACGGTATTGGCGGAAGTAGCTTCACAGGTGGGAAATCAGTCGATGGCAGATTGCAGAGGTTTGAGAAGAAATCGGATGTAAGGAACTGGAAACCATGAATGCTAACAAATACCTCAAGTACTCTGACTCTGAAAGTTGGGAGAGAATGCATATGGAGTTGAGGGGTTGAGAATTTAGAGCATGTTGGGACCAGCAGTTGGCATAATGGCTATGTCGCTGGACTCCCATGTAGTCGACCGTGGTTTGGGTCCTGGACCCGGTGGCTTAAACTCATGCCGGGCGCATGTGCATGTGTGCCCAAGATCCTGAGAGGAGAATGGAGGAGAAGGGATTGTGGCGTGGCCATCTCCCCCTGGGGGCAGTGGTGATTTCTTGCCTTCTGTCTCTCTGTCTCTCTCTGTCTGTCTGATGAGCGCACGTGCCCTATAGCAAAAAAACTCTCAAAAAAAAAAAGAATTTAGAGCATGTTTATGTGCTAAAGGAAGAAATTGGTAGAGAAGACTCTTTTGTTCATTGATTTCTACATTCAACCTCATAGTCATGCATTTAGCCACCAACTACTTATTAATTAACTATCGTACCAGTTACTGCATTTTGTTGTCATTGCTACTGTTTTGTTTTAGTTTTAGTAAGAGAAAGGGCACAGGAAGGAGTGCTGGAAAAAGAGAGAGAGATGTTTTTTGAGAGTCACACCATGTCACAATCTTCCACAATCCCACAGGAGCAGGCCGCTGTGCGCAGCCTGTTCAGGCTGGGTGAGGTACCAAAACTGGGCCTCTCATGTGACCCCAGCCACTGTGCACTGGTGCCCTCCCACTTGAGCCATTGGAGCTGGGTGCAGCCGGTGATAATAGAGAAGCAAATAAACTAAATATAATCTCTCCCTCCACGTAGCTTAGAGTCTATCAGACAAGAGAGAAATTGCAGATGTAGATGACAGAAAGAATGGTGAGGATGTTGAATCAAAATATGGGAGCAGGGGGCGGCAGATGGCATGGTGGCTAAAGGTGTTGGACTCCCACATGGCTGACCATGGGTCAACTCTCAGACCTGGCGGCTTGCTTTCTCATTTTCCTCCTCTCTCTCCCACTCTATCCCTCTCTGGTCAAATTTAAATAACTAAAGTGAAATAAAATAATTGTTTTAAAAAATTAAAAAATACAAGGGGAAAAGTTTGCATGATCAAAGGGGTCTTTTATTCTTTTTTTCTAAGTTTACTTATTTATTTACTTATTAGGGGTCAGGGAGCCACAAGGTCCTGTCATGCCAGGATCCTCCTCTAGTCTTTCAGTCAGCCAAAACTGTGAGCATGACCATGGGGGAGGCCAGTGTGTTCAGATCAATCTGGGATCCAAACCCTGGGCCTTCCATATGACTTCAGTATCATACATTGGTGCCCTGCAGCCTGTGCCACCATGGCTGGGCCAACAGGGGATCTTTTCTTACAATGAAATAACAATGATATTCATTTCTTAGAAAGAAGTAACAACTAAAACTTAAATATAAGTGTTTATTTAAAAATTGATAATAGTAGAGTAAAACATTTTTCTTAGGCAAGGGGATGGAAAGATGACACAAGGCAGGGTGAAGTCAGGTAGATGATGGCAGGCTTATGCTAAGCCATTTCCCAGCAGTTATTATTTTTTTTAAAGTATATTTTATTTCTTTGATGAGAATGCACACATACATGAGAGAGGGGTGGGGAAGCACCCAGGACAGATCTGTCACACCACGATCCCTTTCTCTAACTCTCTAGCCAATTGGGATCCTAGGCACACACGCCCAGCATATTTCAGGTCAACTTGGGACCCAAACCCAAGATCAGCCATGTGACTTCCAGCACTGCAGGTCAATACACCTCCACTTGTGCCACTGAGCCTGGGCCCCAGCAGTTTGATGCTAGGCAAGACCTTAGAGATTACTTAATTCTGCAGCTTTTAGCCTCAGTTCACAAAACAAGCAATTGTGAAGGGTGACTCATAAAACCTATAAATAAGACTACGTAGAATTTTGCAGAGCCACAGCTTATATGAGGATGAGTAACCCAGCATAGAGTCCAAGTTACTCATGAAACTCTCGAAGAAAGAGGCCACCCTGGAGATAATATGCTTTCTGTCAAGTTTTCCTCCAACATAGATATAGATTTTTGTTTCTTTAACTGAACATCAGCCGATGTCATTGATTTGCATTTAGTGGCCTTGTATAGAATTTGTCTTTAAACATCAGTATTAATCTAAGCTGAATGAGAACCTCAAAATATGGGAGATTTGAAGAACTAAGACCCACAGAGGAACTAGCAGATTCACATTTTCCATTCTATATTCACTCCAAAAAAGTTAAAGTGATGTGGTTTTCTTTTTTCCTTCGTTCTTTTTCAAGTTTATTTTTCTTGAGAGTGAGAGAAAGAAAGAGAAGCACACTCAACAAGGTCTCGTGCCACTATTTTGCCCCTAGCTCTCTCAACTAGCTGGGATCACGGCCGTGCACATGTGTCCAGGGAATACAGGTTGACCCAGGGGCCAAATCCCAGTTCTTCATGGCTCCGGCATTGCAGAGCAGTGCATTGTCACTGTCCCACTGTGGCTGGGCCAGTTTTTCCTTTCTTATGTGCAATCTCTCTCTTTGTTTTTGTATTCTGAAGGTGGGTAATTAAATCCACAGTCAAAATACCAAGCTAGTAAATTATTCATTTAAAAAAATTAGGGAACCAGCAGTTGGTGTAATGGCTGTGTCGCTGGACTCCCACGTAGTCGACCGCGGTTCACGTCCTGGACCTGGTGGCTTAAAACTCACACCGGGTGCATGTGCATGCGTGCCCAAGATCCCGAGAGGAGAATGGAGGAGAAGGGATTGTGTGACCATCCCCCTGGGGGGTGATTTCTCGCTTTCTGTCTCTATGTCTCTCTCTGTCTGTCTGGCAGGTGCACACGCCCTATGGCAAAAACCTCTTCAAAAAAAAAAAAAAGTAAAAAAAAAAATGAATTAAGGGGCCAGCAGATGGAGTAGTGGTTACATCACTGGACTCCCACATGACTGACCATGATTCGAGTCCTGGACCTGGTGTTTTGAAAATCACACAAGGCGAGTGTGTGTATGTGCCCAAGATTCTGGGAGGAGAATGGAGGAGAACTGATTGCGACGTGGCCATCCACTGGGTGTGTGTGTTGGGGGTGATTTCTCACTTTCTCACTTTCCCTCTCACTGTCTCTTTCTCTCTCTCTGGCGAGTACATGGGCCCTAAGGCAAAACTTCTAACAAAAAAAAAAAAGTCTATCTATTTATTATCTATGTGTCTCTCTAAAGACATTCAATTTTCTTCATTAATCTCTTTCATCCTGATAGACTTTCTTTTTTTAGGTTTTTGTTTTTATTGATTTTATTCATGATAGAGAACATGTACACAAGAGGGGAGGGAGGAGAGAAGTACCCCTGACAGGGTTCTATCATGCTGCAATCCCCTTGCCCCAGCCCTCCAGCTCATCAGGATCTTGGGCACAAACACATGTGACCAGTATATTGTCAAGTCTACCCAGGGATCCAAACCCATGGTTGGCCATTAGGCCTCTAGTACTACAGTTCAGTTTGCTACCAACTGCTCCACCAAGCTGGGCCAGTCTTCTTGAGTGAGGAAGAAAAGGAAGCAATTAGAGTTTGCACCCAGGAGTTCTATGTGGGTTTGTCTCATAGATCAGTATACATCAGATTGTGTTTGGGAGGGGAAAAAAAATAAGTAAACAGTGAAGAATCACTAATATTATGCAACTCCTTCATTTCTCAGGCATGAAAACTGAGGCCCAGAGAGGTGATGTGATTTGCCTAAAGTCATGCAACTAGTGGCAGAGCCAGGCCTAGAAGCCAGGTGTCCTGGCTCGCAAGACATTCCGCTTCCCGAGGAATGGAACAGGTAGTATCACTCACACTGGGGGCCATGGGTTGGTCCATTTAGCCCAGAGCTGCCTGAAATTCCAACTAAGGAAACCATCACTCAAAATTCCCACAAGTTGAATGGGGTTAAAATCAAAGCTGGGCAAGAGAAAGAGGGTAAGGCTTGAAACTCAGTCCTCATGACCCCAAGATGAGGCCAATGTATCATGGCCCCACTGCAACTGTGCCCTCGTGGAGGTGGGTTTACTTCTACCCATAGCATCTCCATTTCCTCTCAGCCTGGTGATGAGTCATGTCCCACCATTCTGCCACCCATGCTCTCTCCAATGTAAGTCACAGTGTGAGGAAAATCAATGGGCTCTTACAGAAGACTCATGGGATGGGAGGTGTCAGAGAAAGGTTATTAGGAAGACCAGTTAGAAGACTTTTGTAGAGATTCAGGAGGAAAATAAAGAGGAGAGGCTGGCAGGTAAGGTCTCTGAATCAGTGTGACATCACCCAGGTGACTGGCTGGTAAAGCTGGTCAGCAGTGAGGATGGAAACAGTAGACTAGAATTGCAGTCACCATGGAAATGAGAAGGAAAAAGCATGATTTGATATGTGTCCACTTGCAGTTATATTAAAGGATGTTCTTAAGCCCAGTATTATTTTGTTAAAACAAAAAGCACTATATGTAAGATATATTCTGTGTTATATATAAACACGGGGACTAGTCATTAGTAATGTATATTGACACCTCTGAAGAGTTTGAGTAATGGTTTCTTTTTTGTTCGTTCAATGATAATTTATTGAACACTTACTATGTGCCAGGTACTGCCCTGGGCATTTAAAATACATCCAGTGAACTAAACAAACATTCTTTTCCTCCTGGAACTCAATCAAGGTAAGGTGGCCAGAGAAGTTAGACTCGTAGGAAAAGAGAAACCTAGGGAGAAAATTGCTAAGTTGAAATGGCATTAATCAAAGTAAAAGCTGAAAAGAAGTATAATTTGGCTGAGTTTGACTGGGTCTTTTTGAGAAAGATTTTTCCAGAAAGGAAGAGCTAAGATAGCAGAATGGTCATCCTAGAGGATCCAGTTGACTCAGGGACTGTGACACCACATCTCCTGCTGGGACCAGACACCTGGGGGTAAACTGCAATAAAGAAGGCCCCATGGGGAAGGGCTCTAAATAAAGGCCATGAAAGTTCAGATCAGTAGACAGAACAGAATGTACAAAGGAACATTTTTAGCAGGTAATCAGACTCCCAAAGAGTAAGTAATTTCATCAGGTTATTGGACATCGGGGTATGGGGAGCAAGCCATGGAAAATCTAAGAGCATCTGCATCAGCCAAGTTGTCAGGCAAGCGGGGAGCACCAGTTCGTGAGCAGAAAGCAGGGCCTGCTCACTGAGCTGAGGTTCAAGGAATACTGCCTTTCTCTGGGAGGAGTAAATGACAGCCAAGCAAGGCATTAAGATAGAGACTCAGGCACAGGAGGGAAGTGGGGAAATGAGCCAGAACTAGGGCAACAGGCAAGAACTTGGTTGCAAGAGCCCAGTTATAAGCCTGGATCTTTAGTCAAACCTGAAAAGATAGCCAGAGAGACTGAGCCCTAGAAATGTTAAATCCTTCTATATTAACAGAATCTTCCCATTCATGGGAACCACAAGATCTCAGCTATCAAGGAAGTAGCACGTGGGGACAAGAAATGGGTGGAGCCTGTCTCTATTCCTCCCTCATGCAGAAAGAAGGATGGAGATTGTGCCTGTTACTTCTGTTTTTTTTTTTTTGTCCCAGCTAGTGGAATTTAAGATTGCCATAACATTGATGGTTCCAGGGAACCAGCAGTTAGCGTAATGGCTATGTCGCTGGACTCCCACGTAGTCGACCGCGGTTCGTGTCCTGGACCCGGTGGCTTAAAACTCACGCCGGGTGCGTGTGCGTTCGTGCCCAAGATCTCGAGAGGAGAATGGAGGTTAAGGGATTGCGGCGTGACCAAACCCCCACCCCTGGGGGGTGATTTCTCGCTTTCTGTCTCTCTGTCTCTGTCTGTCTGGTGAGCGCCCTATAGCGAAAACCTCTCAAACAAAACAAAACAAAACAAAAAAAATGATGGTTCCAGGGAGTCCTTTATCTTTAATTAACCCAGGTATTCCAAAACTCAGAGGTTGCTTTTCCTAGGACTGCTGATAAAGGCAGGCATAGTGTCCTAATCTATATCTTACTCTTCTGCTTTACATGGTTTCTTTCAGCGACCACCCCTATCCACATTCGTTCTGAGTTCAAACCTCTTATTACCATGCATTCCCCACTCCACACTCCATTCTGTTTCCATCTTCTGGCTTCCAGCTTCATTGCTCTTCTTCTTTCGGAGGCTTACCTAACTCATCAGACTCGAGGTTTGGAACCATTTTCCCCTGAGTCAACACATCCCTCCAGCCACACTCCTTAGTGGTATTCTGCTTAGTTTTCCACTGTCCATGCCACCTCACTCCCAGTAGCAGCAGCAGTGCAGTCTGGCAGATTTAGAGAGTTTGATCTGCACACTGACACTGACGCTATGTTAAATTTGACTTCCAAATAATCCTCCTGTCTTTGTACCACTTCCTCCAGATTTACTTTCCCGGGGGTAAGGATCATAGCTAGGGTTCACAACTAGCTCCTTGAATCTAGCTTCTCAGGCTTCCACTGGGAGTTGAGAGCAAAAACAAGTGCCATAAATGGCCCTTTTATCAAGTCTAGTCATAGCGGATAATCCTTCCAGAGGAGAGCGGATGCTGATAAAGAGGAAGGTGGGACTAGATGAGCACTGCTGAATAGAACACAAGCCACGTGTGTTCCAGGAGCCACATTTTTAAAGAGATGGGAGCCAGTTCCATAGCACAGCAGTAAAGTGGGGCACATAGGGAGCTAGATCCCATATGGCTGACCATGGTTGGAGTACCGACCCTGGTGGCTTGAGCAGCATCCCATGTGTCCCAGTGTGTCCGCCATCCTGATATAATGGAGGAACAGAGGAGAAGGGAATGCAGTGTGGCCACGCCTCACTGGGGATGCCTTTTCTCTCTCTTGTGATCTCACATATGCCCTCTGACAATTAAAAAATGGAATATTTAAAAAATCTAAAAATAGGACCAGCAGATGGCATAATGGTTACATTGCTGGACTCCCACATAGTTGACCATGGATCAAGTCCAGGACCCGGTGGCTTAAAGCATGCCATGAACATGTGCATGTGTGCCCAAGATCCCAAGAGGAGAATGGAAGAGACGGGATTGCGGCATGGTCATCCCCCCAGGGAAGAGATCCTCATTTTCTGTCTCTCTGTCTTTCTCTGTCTCTCAAGTGAGCGCACTTGCCTTATAGCAAAAATATCTTTTAAAAAATCCAAAAATGAAGAAAAGTGGAAAGAAATAGGTAAAATTGGGACCAGCAGATATGTAATGGTTATGTTGCTGGACTCCTATGTAGTCAACCACGGTCTGAGTCCCAGACATGGTCGCTTAAAACTCAGGCCGCATGAGTGTGCATGCATGCCCAAAATCCTGAGAGGAGAATGGAAGAAAAGGGATTGTGGCATGGTCATCCCCCCAGGGGGGTGATTTCTTGCTTTCTGTCTCTATGTCTCTCTCTGTCTGGCGAGCGCACATGCCCTATAGCAAAAAACCTCTCCCAAAAAAAAAAGAAAAAGAAAGAAATAGGTAAAGTTAATTTTAATACTGTATTCTGTTTAACCAGTATTTCTTTTTTTAAAATTATTTATTTATTTAATTTCATTTGTTATTATCAGTATTTTATAATTCTATCAAAGAGACATAGAGACAGAGAAAGGGAAAGCCACAAAGCAAGCCACCAGGACCAAGATTTGAACTACAGTCAGCCATGTGGAAGTCCAGCGCCTTAACCACCGCGCCACCTGCTGGCCCCTGAACCCAATATTTCTAAGATATTGTGTAAATATATAATCAATATAAGAAATTATTTATGTGGGGCCAGCAGGTAGTATTGCAGTTAAGGTGCTGGACTCCCACATGGCCGACTATGGTTTGAGTCCCAGACCTGGTGGCTTGAAAAATCACACTAAGCGTGTGTGCGTGCATGCCCAAGATCCCAGGAGGAGAATGGAGAAGGAATTGAGATATGGCCATTCCCCCTGGCATTTCCCTCTCTGTCTCTTTTTGGTGAGCTCATGCACAGTATGGCAAAACAAACAAAAAAATATATAAAAAACTATTTGTGGGATATGTTACTCTTTGTCATTGGCTTCTAAGTCTGTAATCCAGGGTGTATTTTATATTTGCAGCACAGCACTTAGCTTGAATGCTAAATTTTCACTGGAAACATTTGATGTATATTTATATTTACAGTTGAAAAAGCAGAATCACATACCCAAGTCATTCCAAACATACTTAAACATTTTCCAATTATTGAATCAAATACCAAAAACACAATTTTTGGAGTATTCCAAAACTCAGGGGACGATTTTCCTTAAGTATTTGTTTCCATAGTGATAAAACTAGTTCATCTTTATTGAAAGAATTGTTTTATTTTGAAGCAAAAGCATTCCAGTTTCAAAACTTCTGTCCAAGTTAGGTCAATTCATTGGCTCGTGTCCATTCACTATTATTAACGTGGAATGTAAAGGGGCATTGCATAAATTAAATAGTAACTCGGGCCAGCTGGTGACATGGCAGTTGAGGCAGCTGGATCCCACATTGCCAACTGCACAGTTTGAGTCCCAGACCCAGCGGCTTGAAAAACATGCTGGGTGTGTATGTGTGTGCCCAAAATCCCAAGAGGACAATAAAGAAGGAGGGATTGCAGCATGGCCATCTCCCTCTGGGGATGCTTCCTCACTCCCCCCACCTCTGTATCTCTCTCTCTCTCTTTTTCCCTGGTGAACACGCACACCTGGTAGCAAAACTAAAAAAAAGAGAAAAAAAATTAAATAGTAACTCTAAACTTATCAATGTCAGCAATATGTTCTTTAAATTTTTCTTGTAGATCTTGTAGATAATAGACATGTTGGTGATTATAATGAAAACCATTTTGCATATTAATTTATGTGAAAAAGCATGTAAAATCATTATTTGTTCATTTATTTATTTCTTCCACAAGAGTGAAAGAAAGAAATGGACAAAGAGACAGGCACCACCACCCCCCCCTCAACAGGGTCCTCATGCCACAATTTACCCTTGGCTTCAGCTGTCCAGCTCATGGGCATGTTCCTAGCATGTTCGAGAAGGTCCTGGAACATGAAGCTGGGACCTTTCTCATGGTGGGTGCAACTGTGTTGGCACTGTACCACCACCTTACTAGCGATTTGTATTATAAAAAGGTTCCATTTCAGTGTATGGTCTTATACTTTTCTATCTAGGTCACAAGAAATTTAAAAGAAAAGCCTGCTTATGACCTAGCCAAAAATACAGAGCTTTTAATTTTTCTCATTCATATACTCTGTGATATTGGTGAGAAAACATAAATTACACTGCCATATTTTTTGTCTTTGATTATTAAATATTTGGCAAGCATTCCTTTCTTTTTTTTTTTTAAGAGAATCTAGAATTGGAATTGACAGTACAGTAAATCTTTGTAAAACTCTTCCACGACTCAACCAATGAACATGGGCAAAGACCCAAGATCATCACATTTATTGCCTCTTAGCCTTTCAAAAGTTCCAACACGGGCGATGATTCATAGCATTTATATGTATACACTGAACAATTTTAACAACTGTATCCATGACTCCACACAGTCTGCTTCTGAAAACAGCACAAATATTTTCAAAATTTATCATGTGGTAGAATAAAGCAATAAGGGAAACATCAGTCTCTTGTTTTGAAATTCCAATAAATCCAGAGTTTTGACCAAACATAGCTGTGGGACCATCTGGCATGATAGGAACTATTTTTTTTTTCATATCTAACTGAAATTCTTCTGTTAAATGTAAAAGATCTTTTAAAAAATTATGCCACAGTTTGTTTTTTATTAAGCCATGAATTACTGACAATGTTTCTTCATAAATTTGGAAGACCTTAAGATTAAATATGTCCGGACTGTTTGTTGGGCAGTATCTTACGGCATGATTCAGCTAAAATGTTCTATTTTTTTCAAAATCTGAATTAATTTAATATATTTCTTTTATCTAGTAGGCAACTGTTTTATCCATGCCATGGCATGTGCCAGAATTTCTTTCTTTGTTAAGGCGTAAGATTAAATGAAATCTCAGGGAAAGTTGCAGTTAGGTTCTACCACCAGGGAAGCAAGGCGTGGGGTGGAGAGGGTTTTCAAAAAATCTTTATTCATGATAGACTGAATGCATATTCATGTGAGAATGAGAAAGAGAGAGTGAGAGAGATGAGCACCCTCACAGGGAGGGTCTGGTCATGACACGATCCCCTTCCTATAATCCCCCAGCCCAGGATCTTGGATACTTGCACACGAGGATGCTATTTCAGATTGACCAGGCCAGGGATCCAAATTATGACCACCATATGGGACCTGGTTTCTCTTAAGCAGGGCATTATGCTAGACCATGGAGCCAGCTCAGGATAAGCTGTTCTGATGAGCAGGAGAATCAAGTGTGTGTGTGTGTGTGTGTGTGTAATTGCCAGAAGCTGAATACATTTGCCAGATAGAAACAGAGAACAGGGGCCAGCAGGTTGCATGGTGGTTAGAGCACTGTTCTCCCACATGGTCAACCGTGGTTCAAATCCCAGACCTGATGGCTTGCTTTCTCACTTTCCTTCTCCCTATCTGTCTCTCTGATGACTATAGCAAATTAAATAATAATAATAATAAATAAACAAATAAATAATTCCAAAGAAAATAGAAACAGAGTGACAGAGAGAGCTGGAGACAGAAGAAAACACCTCTCAATGGGTGTCGTCACATCATAATCCCTTCTTCTTCATTTCTCCATCCTATTGGGATTTGAGGTCTGCAACGCATGTGTCTGGTATGGTTTTTGAGTCACTGAGGCTAGCACTTGAACAGTGGTCAGCCATGTGGGAACTGGCTCCCTTAACCCCTAGGCTATGGGACTGGCCTATATATATACAGAAACCACCCCTCAGGGGGATGGCCATGCTGCAATCCGTTCTCTATTCTCCTGTTGGGATCCTGGGGAATTTTTTAAAAATAGCAGTGCCTGGGGCCGGCAGGTGGCATAGTGGTTTAAGCTGCTGGGTCCAGGACTCAAACCATGGTCAAGTATGTGAGAGTCCAGTGATGTAACCATTATGCCATCTGCTGGTACCTTTAAAGCATCATTTCACAAGGCTGACAGATGGTGTGGTGGTTAAGGAATTGGACTCCTACCGGGCTGACCATGGTTCAGGTCCTAGACCTGGTGGCTTACTTACTCATTTTCCCATTCTCTCTGGTTAAAAATAGTAATAATAAATTAAATCAAGGGGCCAGCAGGTGCCATGGTGGTTAAGAGTGCTGGACTCCCACATAGCTGTGATTCGAGTACTGGACCTGGTGGCTTGCTTTCTCTCTCTCTGTCCCTCTCTGGTCAAATTAAAATTAATTAATTAATTAAATAAATAAAATTCAATAAAATAATTCTAAAAAATATAATAATAAATTAAATTAAATAAATAATTCTTTTAAAAAACCCCATCATCTTACTATCTTCTTTGTATGACTCGCTATGGTACTACTTGTTCTAAAGTAATGGTTTGAATTCTGGCTGTGTATTACAATCAGCTGGGGAGGATTTTCTAAATGGCACTCTGTCCCCCAATCATATCAGGTCTCAGGGAATCTAGGCTGGGCGCTGGTATTTTTTTTAAAGAATTACTTTATTTAACTTCATTTATTTATTTTTAAATAATTATTTATTTAATTTAATTTGTTTATTCTTTTATTTTCATTTGACCAGAGAGAGACAGAGAGAGAGAAAGAGTGAGAAAGCAAGCTGCCAGGTCCGGGACTCGAACCGTGGCCAGCCATGTGGGAGTGCCCAGCACCTTAACCACCATGCCTTAACCTTCATTTATTATCATTATCTTTTTAATTTGACCAGAGAGGGGAGGGGGAGAGTGAGGAAACAGCCACCAGGTCTAGAACTCAAACTGTGGTAGGCCATATGGCACTCCAGCACCTTTAACCACTATGCCACCTGCTGGCCCCAGGCACTGGTATTTTTTAAAAATTCCCTGGGTAATGCAATGAGTAGCCAGGGTTGAGATCCACTGCTCAAAGGTGTTTTCAGTCATAACCGTAATTTTGAGTACACATTATATTAAGACAGGGTTTCTCAACCTTGGACTAGTGGCACTTGGGGTCAGATAATTCTTTGTTGTGGGAGGCTGTCTTCTGGTCTGTCTTGTGCATTATGAGATACTTATTTAGCAGTCTCCTTGGTCTCTACCCACTACAGGCCAGTACACACCATTCCTAGTTGTGACAATCAAAAATGTTGGACCAGCCGGTGTCATGGCATTTAAGGTGACTGAGTCCCACCTGGCTAGCTGCATGGTTCAAGTCCTGGACCAGATGTCCTAAAAAAACACACCAGGCACACGTGTATGAGTGCCCAAAATCTTGAAAGGAAAAATGGAGGAAAAGGGATTGTGGCATGACCACCCCTCATGAGGGGTGCTTTCTCATTTTCCTTCACTCTCTCCAGCAAGTGCACATACCCCCTAGTAAATGTAAAAAAAAAAAAAAATAGTCTCCAGACATTGCCAGTATCCCCTAGTAAATCAAAATCATCTCTGATTGAGAAATACAGCTTTGGAAGAATTACTGATGATGCCACTTGAGGAAAATTTGCTTGCAGGGACAAATCTTCCCCAAAACTCCTGTCTATGTTCTGCTAGTGTGTCGATCCGATCTTTGTATCAGATCTTTGTGTGGCGGTGGTTAGGCAGTGGGTTGTGGTTCACTGTAGATGGAGAGTTGTGATGGCTCTACCAAAGACATGACACATACTAACATAAATTGGACACCTGCTGAGTGTTCTCAAGAAATGGTGTTGGGAACCAGCAGTTAGCGTAATGGCTATGTCGCTGGACTCCCACGTAGTCGACCGCGGTTCGCGTCCCGGACCCGGTGGCTTAAAACTCACGCCGGGTGCGTGTGCGTGCGTGCCCAAGATCCCGGGAGGAGAATGGAGGAGAAGGGATTGCGGCGTGACCATCCCCCCTGGGGGGTGATTTCTTGCTTTCTGTCTCTATGTCTCTCTATGTCTGTCTGGCGAGCGCACGCGCCCTATAGTGAAAAAACTGGAGGGAAGAAGGAGTCTAGCTGGAACACATCCCAACCTCAAGATTTACTCACTGGCTTATCTCATTTTTTCAGTTAACTTTTTAGTTAGTGAAGCCACTCCAAGACTTAATGGCTCAAATAACATCACTCTTTATTGCTAATGCGTCTGTGGGTCAACTCGATGGCTTTTCTGGTCTCATCTGAGCTTGCTCATGTTATCTGTGGTCAGCCACAGGCTGGAGAGCTGGCCCTGCTGATCTTGGTGGGGCCTGGGCCTCGACTGGAACAACTGAACTTCTCCCCACCTGGTCTCTCTCATCCTGCAATAGGCTGGCCTGGCCTTTAGTCACGGCAGTGACAGATTTCCAAAAGAACAAAGAGAAACATGCAGGGCCTCTTCAGACCTAGGGTTGGAACTGGCCTATCATCCATTCTCCTTCACTCTTTTGATCCAAGTAGATCGCAAAGCAAGTGGGTGAGAAAACAGATTCATTTAAGTGGAAGGAGCTGCAAAGTCACTGTGCAAAGTGACTGCCATGTGGCAGACATGGAGGGATGGAGAATTAGTCAGTCTATCATCACACTGGGGCGAGCTACTGGACCTCATTAAGACTGTTTTGTTATTTGTAAAACAAGGATGGTATTCCCTCCCTCAGAGTAGTGAAAATTCAATGAGTAGTGCATAGTTAGCACTTCTAAATGATCGCTATTATTATTCAGCTTTTTAATATATTTCAGTGACTGTATTTCACATAGTGAATGAAGTTGGAATTTTTTAGGGCAACTAAGAAACCTTCATTCTTTGGACCTTGTCCATCTGCCTTCACTCCTCCTCATCCTTCCCACGCCCACTTCAGTGACTCTGAACTACTTAAAGTTGCCTGAAGGTAGCGTCATGTATTCTTCCATTTTTATCACAAATGCTAGGCTTCCGCTGTCCCCCTGAACACTCAGATGCTGGTGAGATGCAGTCTGCTCTAGGGCCTATTTCTTGCCCTGTCTTCCACTCCTCCTCTAAGAAGAGGTTATTATTCACTCTTAATTAAGGTCAGCAGTGGTTTGAGGTGGGGACACACATGAAGCATTAGATATCATCAAACCACACAGTGAGAAAGTCACTCCTCATTGATTACACGAGAACGTTTCATTTTGGTGTGACGGTGTCTTTAACTCCTCCCTGGGACTTGCCAACCTCCCTTTGTAATGGAGAGAGCCAGCCTGAGTCTCAAAACGTGCAACAGGAAGCAAGTATGAGCTAGAATTCAATGACACTCGGCTGTTTCTGTCATCTTATTTTTATAGTCTCTTTCTTTCATGGTACGTGACACTAGTAGCACTTTTTCCTAGTGCTCTACGGTTGCCTCCAAAACCACATTTGTTCAGCCAGTAAAAAGGGAATCCATTGACAGGAAAGCATCTTAAATAAACAACAATGGGAGTGGTACCCAGGATAAAACAGAGAGGGGTACTGGAAGAAGTTTGCGAAAACCCTAACATAGGTCAGCTGTACATCTCCTGATATAAATCCTATAGCTCTTGTAGGATCTCCTGGTTTTTTGTTGAGTCACGCCCTTGTCTAACATTAGATTCACAATCCATGAGGGCAGGGCTGGTCTTCCCAGGCTTCAACCTCAGTTTCTCACAAACCTGCTGGCAAATTCAGGCCCTCCATTATCTGTGGGAGAGGACTGAGTTGCCAGTGAGTCATAAGCCCATTCTCGGCTGAATTGTGTATCCCTGCAGTGCTAGCAGTAGGAGGAGGCGGAGTAATAGTAGTTGTTGTTGAAGTAGTAGTAAGAAGAGTCATAGTAGCAGTCATAGGAATAGGAGGAGGAGGAGTACTAGTACTAGTAGCTAGCTCAGAGTAGAGTAGTAAGTGGTTACTTAGTGAGCATCTCATGTAGGCCAACTATTGGACTTACTAACTCAGAACGCATCTGTTCATGTAGTTACCATGACTCCATGAGGCAGCTCTCTGAATTAACTTCAGTTTACAAGTGAGGACATTGAGGCTTAAAGAGGTCAAAGAAATTTGCCCAAAGCGCAGTCCTGGAGGTCTAAGGTCAGCCTGACTCCAGGTTTGTTCTATTCGCTGTCACAGAGACAACCCCTCCGGCCAGGGTCTGTATCTCTCTGAAGGCAACTGCAGTGCTGCCTCAGCAATTCGTGCATAATGTAAGGGAATTCTGGAGCAGTGTGAATATTTAAATGATACCCTAGTCTTGTAAGAATCTGCTTCTTTTCACTCTGCATTCCCCAGAAATTCAATCAAATATCTGAGAACGCTCCTGTCTCTGCTCCATCTCCAAACACCCTCCGCCCCACCCATACCATCCTCAGCTTCTGGTCTCTCTCCTTTCACTGAAGAAATGAGATTCAGATGGAAAAATACTGGCACAAGCTCGACCAAGGTTCTCTAATAAAGACACTGTGCATCACGCATCAGCTGCTACTGTTGCCATGGTGACAGCCACAATTTCTCCCAGACAGCTTGGGTCTGAGGGGAGGGTGGACCCTAGGGGAACAAGTGGATTTCTCCAACCTGTCAGTGCCTCTCACCTTTCCCCATTCCTCTCACTTCCCCCACTCTCACCAGCCCCCACACTTCCTTAGACACCGCTGACAGGGGGTACTAGCACCCCCAGGCCGTAGTAATTAGCAACTGGCTGCAAGCCCAGTCTTCTGGCAGCACATTCCTCACCTTCCTTGCCAACCAATCTCCTTTCTCCAGCATCTCTCCAGCAGCACTGCCGCAGCTGCGGCACCAACAGCCTCAGCACCAAGGTCACCACCAACACCAACAATGACGAAGCACCCCCTTCCTCCCTGGGTGGACATTAAACCAGTTAATGCCTCACTGTCATCTGTAATAACATTGTGATTCTGAAAAAAAGAGGTTGTCCTTAGGAGGATGGGTAAAGCTAAACTCCAGTTCTTGAAATGGCTAAGAGATTCATTTGGTTTAGGATTCATCGATTAAGTTCCCCAGGACAGAGAGAACAGAAGAAAATGGCATGACACATCTCAGAAGGTAAGGAAAGAATCAGAAAAGTGCATGCATCAATGCAGCTGGGGGCCTGGACCCTGAAGACGGGGATGGTGAGGATAAGGATGATGATGGTAATAACCCTGCTGACGACAACAGTACCATTTATTGAGCAATAGCTGTGGGCCCGATGCTGAACTAAGTAAGCACTTTGCAGGCATCAGTGCATGTAATCTTCATATTGACTACATTGCGGTATAGAGTAACCACATGATAGCTACCGTCCCTACACCCATTTCACAGATGGAGATATTAGGCTTAGAAAGCTAAATATCAGGGACCAGCAGATGGTGTCAGGGTTACGTTACATCACTGAACTCCCATATAGTCAACTGTGGTTTGAGTCCTGGGCCTGGCAGATTAAAACTCATGCCAAGCAAGTGTGTATGCATAGCCAAAATCCCAAGGAGGAATGGAGAAGGGATTGTGTGTGGCCTTCACCCTGGGGAGTGATTTCTTGCTTTCTGTCTCTCTAGTGAACTTTCTAGTGCCTTATAGTGAAGCTCTCTTTTAAAAAGAAGAAGAAGAAAGAAAGAAAAAAGAAAAATAAGTATCAGGGCCAGCAGGAGGCATGGTGGTTGAGGTGCTGGACCACCACTTGGTTTACTATGGTTTGAGTTCCAGATCTGGCAGCTTGCTTTCTCATTTTCTCTCTCTCTCCCTCTGGTGAGTGCTTGTGCCGAATAACAAATTTTAAAATAATCATAATATAATAAAGTAAATAAAATGATTTTGTTTAAAAAGTTACGTATCCATAAAATGCACACAATCCTCTCCAACCTTTCAACTAGATGTGGTAAAACCTTTCATTTCGTTCTAGATTTCCTATAGCTGTGAATTGTTTCAACATGTCTGATTTGGGATAAAATGTAAATGTGCTGTTAGCAATTTCTAGTGAATTTTATTGTGTTGTTTTCAAATAAAGACTTTTTTAAAAGAAAAAAAATGAAAGAAAAGTTAAATATCACACCCTGAGGAAACAATCCCAAAAATCCAAAATGTGGGCCATTCTACAAGATGACCGGCCTGGACACTTTAAAAATATCAGTGTTTGGGCCAGTCCTGTGGTCTAGTGGTTGAGAAAGCCAGATCACACACGGCTGACCACCATTCGAATCCCCGGCCATGGTGGCTTGAAAAACACACCAGGCTGGGACCAGCAGATGGTGTAGCGTTTATATCACTGGACTCCCACATGGTTGACCGCAGTTTGAGTCCCACATCTGGCAACTTAAAACTCATGCCAGGTGCATGTACATGTGAGTCCAAAGTCTCGAGAGGAGAAAGGAGGAGAAGGGATTGCAGAATTGCTATCCCCCTAGGGGGTGATTTCTCATTTTCTGTCTGTCTATCCAGCAAGTAATCTATAGCAAAAATCTCTTTATCAAGAAAAGTGTGTGGGACCAGCAGTTAGCATAATGGCTATATCGTTGGACTCCCATGTAGCTGACCGCGGTTTGAGTCCCGGACCCAGTGGCTTAAAACTCATGCTAGGCATGTGTGTGTGTGTGCCCAAGATCTCGAGAGGAAAATGGAGGAGAAGGAATTGCAGCATGGCCATCCCCCCCTGGGGGGTGATTTTTCACTTTCTGTCTCTCTGTCTTTCTGGTGAGCACACACGCTCTATTGTGTATATATATGTGTGTGTGTTTGTGTGTATATATATGTATGTATATGTATATGTATGTGGAGAGAGAGAGAGTATAGGAAAAGTCATGACGTATTTTTCTGTTTTTCTATACAAAAACGCAGCATGACTTTTCTAGCGACCATATATATCAACATCATTTACAAAAGGGTAGAAATCTATTTTTCTAGAAAAAAAGAATAAAGAGACAAAACTAAATGCAATCTTACACTGAATTGTGACTAGAACAATAAAGGCAGCCATGAAAAACATTCAAAGGATACTGGGTGAAATTTGAATATGGCCTGCATTAGAGATCACATTAGGAAATCGTTGTTAATTTTCTGTAAGTATAATTCTGGTATTGAGTTTATGTAAGAGAATATTCTGTTTTCAGACATACGTTTCTTTTTAAAAAATAAATATTTTATTTAATTTAATTTGATTTATTAGTAGTGGTAATATTATTTGACCAGAGAGAGACAGAGGGAGAGGGAGAGTGAGAAATCAAGTCACCAGATCTAGGACTTGAACCATGGTCAGCCATGTGGGAGTCCAGCACCTTCAGCACCATGCCACCTGCTGGCCCTGAGAATATTCTTTATAGGTGATATAGATCAAATAATTTAGGGGAGAAGTGTCATGATACCTGTAACTTATTTGTACATATACTTACTTACTCAAATACATATATACATACAA
The DNA here is from genome assembly GCF_000334495.1 of Tupaia belangeri chinensis. NCBI lineage: Eukaryota > Metazoa > Chordata > Mammalia > Scandentia > Tupaiidae > Tupaia > Tupaia belangeri. Next base: position 1,852,982 of record NW_006159707.1, on the reverse strand, counting down.
CATATAAAACAAAATAACTAACAATTGTCGAATCTAGAAGGTTCATCATTGGGTCATAAATTGTACATTATATGTGTCATCTCAGTTCTAGTCTTTCAACTTTTCCGCATGTGTGGACATGTTCATAGTAACAGTCATGAGGAAAATAGAAAAAAAAGGTTAAATAACTTGACCTAAGCTCAAGGTCACACAGTTATTGTGTCTGAGAAGTGAACTCAGATCTGGGCCATCTGGCTTCAAAGTTATATTCAGGGATGGTGTTCTGCAGCCTTCCCAGGGAGAGAGAGGATTTTGTTCAGCTGGGAATGCCAGAAGATCCCCTTTGCAAAGGGCCACGTCCCAGACAAAGAAATGGGTTCTGGCAGAGTGGGAGGATCTCACCGTTTCAAGTAGTGAACCAACCTTTCAACAATGACTTCAAGAAATATTTTCTGTAGGCCAGCTGGTGGCATGCTGGTTAAGGCAGCTGGATCCCATGTGGCCAACTACACAGTTTGAGTGCCCAACCCAGCAGCTTGAAAAAACATGCCTGGCATGTGTACTCAAAAATCCCATAAAGAGAATGAAAAAGAGGGCATTGCAGTCTGAACACTCCCTCCTGAAGGTGCTCACTTCCCCTTCTAGTGAGCACACACACCCTATAGAAAATTAAAAGAGACAACTGTGTTACAGTCACCAGCTGAAGGGATGCAGTTGGAGGTGAAAAGACAAAGTTCTCTTCTATGGACAACTTACCCAGTGTCCATCCACCACAGGTGACATTCTCAGTGGTAAAGCCTGGTATCAGGTAACTTTGAAATGCATTTTGGGTGCAGCCTAGGAAAGGGAATCAGAGACTATGGTCCATGGTCTTTTTTTTTTTTTGGAGAGGTTTTCACTATAGGGCACGTGCGCTCACCAGAAAAAGAGAGACAGGGAGACAGAAAGCAAGAAATCACCCTCCAGGGGGGATGGCCATGCCATAATCCCTTCTCCGTTCTCCTCTTGGGATCTTGGGCATGCATGAACACGTGCCCGGCATAAATTTAAACCACCGGGTCCGGGACTCAAAATGTGGTTGACCACATGGGAGTCCAGCAACATAGCCATTATGCCAACTGTTGGTCCCTCCATGATCATTTTTGTAGCACTAGAAAATATCCATAATATCAATAACAACATCAGCATTAACATTATTACCAAGAATATTTCTTAAATGCACCATGTCCAAAACTTACTTTCAACCCTAGACTTAGCAACAAGCCTCAAAGCCTCCTTCCTGATGAGATTGGTCATTTTCTCATTTTAAGAAAATAAAGTTACAGTAGACTTAATAAATGTCTAAATTGTTTTATCTATGTTTTGTTCAAAATGTAGTACTGTGTTACTAGCTTTGTCTGGTGTTTTTACTTTCCAATTAAGTGATCCTTACATAGCCAGGATCTAATCAGTGGTCCTAAGACAGTTTACATTAGAATCACCTAGGAAGTTTATCAACTGCCGATACCTAGGCAAGACCTTCCAGGAGGTCTCTGAATGAAAGGAGGTAGGGTCTAGTCTGAAACACGCTCTAGTAACTGGATTAGTGGTGTGAACCAATTGCCTTTCTGCTTTCATCTTCTAAATATTGGTTGAAGCATCTGCTCAGTCTTAGAGACATTCCAGCAACACATAAATCAACCGATTGATAGATTCTCAGGCTAGCCTCATAAGGCAGTGGTTAAGCCCTATGCTCAGGGGGTCAGATCCTACATGTCTACCTACAGTTCAAATCCTGGGCCCAGCAACTTAAAAAACATGCCTGGCATTTGCATACATGTGTGTATGTGAGCCCCAAATCCTGATGGGATGGAGAAATGTAGGAAAAGGATTGTGGTGTAATAACAGCCCACTGGGGGGATTCATCTGGCTGAGGATTCATCATTTAAGTTTTCTGGCCAGAGAGAGCAAAGCAACATGGGCAAGAGATATCTCAGAAAGATACTTTTTTTCCCTCTCTCTCTGGTGAGCGCACATATTCTCTGACAATAATAAAAAAAAACTAATTGGGACTTATAAAAATATTCAATAGCATGAATTAAAATGATGAAAGACTTCAGAAGAAAATGTTTTTCCTGAATCAAAGAGTCATCGCAAAAAAGGGCAACATGTTTGAAAAATGGGTTATGCTCAGTGAAATAAAACAATAGTTAAATAGCTAACCATTTTTTAAACAGTAAATACAAAGGAAAACACACTCATCAGTAAAAATCTCACTGGTAGAAGGAAAAACAGAAATGACACAAGAGAAAGTTGTATCAATACAAAGAAGAACTTGGAAAGTCCAGAGGAAATCAATCAAGTGAAAAAAATAATAGAAGAAACTCTTCATGAGTAGCCAGCAGTGAGGCTTACAATTAGTAATAAAACCCAGCAATTGTTCCGTGCCCGGAACCATTAGCACAGAGGGTAGGGGTTACACACAAAACCCCTAGGTGGCGCACTGCTAAAGATGACAGAAGTCTGCTTGAGGGAATGCCACTGCCGAGGAGAAGTGTCACAAATCCCTTTGATAAAGAGACTGGAACAAGGAGGTTCAACCCATCATGAGTCTCTCTCAAGGAGCAAAGTCTACAGATTACAAGTATATTTTATTGACAATAACATTTTATAAACTTATCTGTTTTTGAATCCTAAGTATTAGTCAATCTCTGGACATGTAGTAATAAAATTAAAAAATGGTGATGAGGTCAGGAGAGGAGAAAGGAGGAGCTGGTTTAAAATAAAAACAAAACAGCTGTTTGAATATGCTTTTTTAAAGAATTATTTTATTTAACTTTATTTCTTTATTTCAATTTGACCAGAGAGGGGCAGAGTGAGAGAAAGAGAGAAAGAGAGAAAGCGAAAAGCATGCCACCAGGTCCGGGACTTGAACTGTGGTTGGCCATGTAGGAGTCCAGCACCCTTAACCACCACGCCACCTTCCAGTCCCGAATATGATTATTATTTTTTTTTATTTTTTTTATTTTTTAAGGCAAGTAAAAAGGAAAATTCCACTGGCTAATTTGCTCAAAAATGCCTAAGACCTGAGTACCTCTTTTCTTTCTTTTATAAAAAAGAATTATTTATTTAATTTTACTTATTATTATTTTTAATTTTAATTTTTGCTATAGGACATGTGCACTCATGAGAGAGAGAGAGAGAGAGTTAGAAAGCAAGCCACCGGCTCAGGACTCAAACCTTGTTTGAGTCATGTGGCAGTCCAGTGCCTTAACCTCCACATCACCTGCTGGCCCCCAAAATACCTCTTTTCTAAATACCTACTTCCAAATAAAAGGTCAATTTTGATCAAATTCTAAATTAAAAATTTTTTAAATTCTATTATTATTTTTTAGATGTTTGCCATAGGCACATGAGCTCACTGGAAGAGACAGAGAGAGGGAAAGTGAAAAAATAACTCCTTAGGTGGGATGGCCATGCTGCAATCTCTCCTCTGTTCTCCTCTTGGGGTTCTGGGCAGGCAAGCCCATGCACCTAGCATGTTTTTCAAGCTGCATGGACGGGGACTCAGTGTACTGCCAGCCATGGGATCCAGCGCCTTAACTTCTATGCCACCCACTGGCCGTCAAATACTAATTTTTATGAATGGTATACTTCTAATTTTCAACTTGTGATTTTTAAAAAATAAATTATTATTAAATTATTCCAGGGGCCTGCAAATAGTGTTACTAGTTTGCATAGGTGGCATTAATAATCTGGGACCAAGGCCAGACAATGGTGCAGTGGTAAAGTATGATACTCTGCAAGGCTGACCCACATGGGAGGGTTCCAGGTTCATACCCGGAGATTTCTCTGAGTAGGGGGCACACACATGCCCATGATCCAGGACTTGCTAAAGCAGGGATGGGCCATGGTGTTGAGACCTATTGGGAGTGCTGTCTCTATATCCCTCTCCCTCTCTGTCACTTTTGCTCATGGAAGAGATGAATAAATAAGCTTAAAACAAAAATAAAGTAAAAAATAATCATGGGCCAGCCTGTGTGTAGTGGTTAAGGCAGCCGGATCCCACATGGCCAACCACATGGTTTAAGTCCCAGATGTGAGAGTTTGAGAACATGCCAGGCGTGTGTGTGTGTGTGTGTGTGTGTGTGTGTGTTCAAAACCCCCCAAAGTGGGAGAGATGAAGAAGGATATTGCAGTCTGATCATCCCCCATGGGAGTGCTTTCTCTCTCCCACCTCCACAAGCACACATACACTTTCTAGCAAAATTAAGTAATAATAATAATAATCAGGCCTTACTCCGTGGCCTGCTGGTTAAGACAGCCAGATCCCACATGGTCGACTGCATGGTTCAAGTATTGGTTTTGTGGCTTGCAACACACATTAGGTTCATGTGCTGTGTGCCCCATATCCCACTGGGGTGGAAAGGTGGAAGACAGGGGATTGCAATGAGACCTGTGGGGACTGAGGGGGGTACTTTCTCCCTCTCCCTTTCTCTTTGTCTCTCCCTGGTGAGCACACTCTCCTCCTGGCAAATAAAAAAATTAAAAATAGCCTGGGACTAACTGAAAAGGGATTTTGCAAGTAATGTAGCCTGAATTTCAGGTGAAAGTAGGACATCCTTTCCCTTCCATTGCAACAAAATTACACATAAATTCTTAGTGCTCTATGACAGAAGCCTCTTCTCAGAGGCTGTGTAACATAATCCTTGTAAGTATTATTTATTCTCTTAAACACACACACACACACACACACACACACACACACACATGCTGACCTAACTCTGAACAGTAAAGTCCAGTTAACTTTTCAGAAAAAGAATCACAAGATTACAGAAAGCCTACTTAAGTGACCATCTCAGTGTAACCACCCAAAATCTCCAACAAACACCACCAGTTACATGCAGTTTTCTTACTGACACAGTGAGAATCAAAGAAGCACTAGGTCCATGGTGGGCAGAGAGCACTCACTGGAACTGCAAGAAAAGTACAAAAATATTTTGCATGAGAAAAAAAAATTCTTCTTTGGTAGTAAAAATGCTTGAATTTTTCCAAGATTTCAGGTTACTGAAGAATATCAATGCAGGGGCCAGCAGGTGATGTAGTGGTTAGGGCACTGGATTCTCACATGGCCAACCATGGTTCAAGTCCCAGACCTGGTGGCTTGGGTGTCTTGCTTTCTTACTTTCTCTCTCTCTCTCTCTCTCTCTCAGTTGATCTCTGTGGTGAGCACACATGCCCTATAGCAAATTGAAATAATAATAAATAAAATAAAGTAAATAATGATTTAAAGAAAAAAAAGCATATCAATACATTTTTAGCTTTAAAAGAGGATATCCTAGGCCAGCCCTGTAGAGCGGTGGTTAAGCATTGTGCTTTCGGAGCTGGATCCCACCTGGACAGCCTCAGTGACCTGAGAAATATGGCGGGGGGGGTGGCTCACATGCCCAAAATCCTGATGAGAGGGAAAATGGATGAGAAGGGATTGTGGCGTCACCATGCCCTGCTGAGCAGTGCTTTTTCCCTCTCCCTCTTTCTCTGTTCTCTTTCTCTCTGTCTTCTGGCAGGCACACATGCCCTCTGGCAGTTAAAAAGAGAAAGAGACAATATCTAATATGGAAAAGGACTCCTGTAAGATACGGGTTATTGAGCATGTTAGATATGGGGTATTGAGTACTCACAGGAGATCTAGGAATTTGTACCACCCCACCCTTTATTCTCCTGTAGACATTAGCTTCTCTCTTTTTTGGAAGTTACATATTACGGCATCCAAGGGGATGTGCCACCCTTGGTTTTTCTCCCACTCTTTTCTCACTGATCCCAAGCAATCAGTTCATCTTGCTGAATGGAACTATTCCCCACCAGTGCATTAGTACAGAATGAAAAGAAAGCACTGGCAGCCTCCCAGACGCTAAAATAACTTCAGGGATGGACATTTAATTCATAGAATGCCCCAGAACCCTTATGTGTGCCAATAGAATAAAAAGGGTTAAGAAGGATCTACACACTCAACATCTCTACTTCTTCACCTTTTAATCACTCTTCCACTGATCATCTATGAAACCTCCTTTTTCCACCAAAGGAGTTGTCTCGATTTCTTGACATACCCAATCATTCTTTTTCTAATTCTCTTTCCTGAAGAATACATGACATTCCCCTTCTGTCTCTGCTCGTTTTTCTGATCTCTTATTTTTTCCTCTTTCTTTTTACCTCTTCCGTTCTTTTCCCCATCTCTCAGAAGTTCATTCCATGGCCAGTAGGTGGTATGGGGGTTAAGGTGGTTGGATTCCCACATGGACGACCGTAGTTCAAGTTCTGGACCTGGTGGCTTGGAAATCACACTAGGCACATATGCATGGGTGCCCGAAATCCTGAGAGGAGAATGGAAGAGAAAGGAGTGCTGTATGGCTATTTCTCACTTTCTCTCTCTGTCTCTCTCCTCTCTGGTAAAAACTTAAAAAATAAAATAAAATACAAAATAAAAATATATTAAAAAAAAGCAGTTCTACTCCTAGAGATTTTACTAGCTTTCTTTTCTTTGCACATCCAATGGTATGGTTTTCTATATCGACACCATGCCACTGAGTTCTTATTGTCTCCAGTTCAGACATCACTCTGAGCTCCTCCACGGTGCCCAATTACCTTCTGAACACCACATAGTTGTCCTGTAGATTCCTTAAATTCTACATGCTCAACGCTAGGCTTGTTATTCTTCCCTAAGTCTAATCCCCTTCCAGTATTTTTTTTTTTCAGAGAAAGGAACCAGAATCTGCTGGCTGCCCAAACTTGAAACATGGGAATTTATCTTTTCTTTTTCATTTCTAATTTTTTTAACATTTTAATCACTGTACGTTTTTATAGCATACAAAATGAATCTGGCCATCTTGACTAAACTGTATATTGGTCCAGTCAAAGATATTATTATCAGACAATTTTCCATTTTTGTGTCCATTAAATGTTTTGCTTGGGACCAGTAGTTAGCATAGTGGCTATGTCACTGAACTCCTATGTAGCCGACAGCGGTTCGAGTCCCTGACCTGGTGGCTTAAATTCACGCTGGGCACTTGTGTGTGTGTGCCTGAGATCCCGAGAGAATGGAGGAGAAGGGATTGTGGTGTGGCCATCCCCCTGGGGGTGATTTCTTGCTTTCTATCTCTCTGTCTCTCTCTGTCTTTCTGGAGAGCACACATGCCCTATAGCAAAATCCTCTCCAAAAAAAAAAAGTTTTGCTTGTTTGTGTTTTATTAAACTTGATTTCCTCCCCTCCCCCATTGCCTACTCTTCTGCACAAATAAAGACTTATTTGCTGTTCTTACTGTTTTTTTTTTAATTAAAAAAAAACACAGCTTTAGCTTTTATGAATCAAAATTTTAAAAATGTTAAGAAAAATCTGCTTAAGACTTAAAGCCAGGGAAAACGTTAGGATTCTGTTCAAATAGTAGATAGATACTAAAAACTCAAAAATCAAATATGGACAGAGCTAAAACTCTAGTAACAAGAGCAGTATAGTTTTCTTCTGAAACTTTTTTTTTCTCTCATTTCCCCTTTTCCAAAGAGAGGCATAGACTAACTTATTTCAAAAAAAAAAAAAAAAAAGTTTAGTCTCCATTTGGTCTGTTAGTTGCCCAAAGCCCAATAAGAATACTAACTGATGTAGCTGGCTTTGTTGGAACCTTTTATAAGGAACTTCAGATTAAACTCTGAGCCAAGTCAAGAATTTACCACTTGACTGTGCCTTTAAGTACCTGTACTGGGAAGTTTTGGGGCCTATCAGAAAGCAACATTCTTTACTTACTTACCAGACAGAACTGTTTATGGTACCAGGCAATCTTTCCAAGAGCTCCTGTTGGTTTTCTTGAAATCAACTTTAGTTCTTTAACTTTTTAGTCTTATCTTCAGGTATGACATTCCAGTCAAACTCTGGCAGTAACCAGGATTTCCAATTTCTGATGCAAGGCAATAGGTATGACTAAACTTACACAAATAACCATCCTGCCACAAAATAAGAATACTCACAAATACTTTCCAGTTCCAGAGGGATCAGGAAGGGAGAAACGTTTATGTTTCAATTCTGTTTAGAAACAACAAAAAGCTATCAACAACTCAAAAGAAAACAAAAATCCTTAAATCTGGGAAACAAAGCATAGAAGAAAATCAATAATGTTTTAGTCAAAAGTCATAAAATTCTTCTCATCGGTTCAGCCTCGTGTAATTCATCTTTCTTCTGTTCAGTTTGCAGTGTTACTGTGATCCAATCATTTCATTTAAGTCCGAGAAGTTCAGAAATAGGATCTCAAAGTTATCAAAAACCTATATTCAAGAGTACTTATCAGAATCTTTTTCATTAATTTCCTTAAAAGAGCCAGTTTTTGGATTGTAGCCTATTATTAGCAAATGTTTTAGAAAGAGTATCAGAATAAAGCAATTAACTATGGACAAAAACTTAAAATGGCCATGGTTCAAGATCTGATTTTACCATAACCCAAGATTGACAAATATGATCATTTCTGTGATAAACTACGTTAGTACTATTTAACATTACAAGTATGACTAATGACATATTCTCACAGATATTTAAGAATCTTATACACACCCATTGACACAAATTTCTATGCACAGAGACTAATCACCACTTCATATTTGACAATGTTTCTCATATATTTTCTCAACAATTAGTGTGTTGCAGTCTAGCTCTCCTTTTAGATCTAGCAGTCTTTCCTACCCATAGTTGGGTACTCTTGTCCTGGGTGCATTATTTATAAGCATTATATCTTTTTGATGAATTAGCCCTTTTATTATAAAATCCCCTTCTTTGTCTCTTCTTACAGTTTTTGTCTTAAAGCCTATTTTGTCTGAAATCAGTATTGTAACTCCAGTCCTTGTTGGTTTCCACTTGCATGGAATACCTTTTCCCAGAACTTCACTTTTAACCTATGTATGTCTTTATTCATGAGGTGCATATCCTGTAGCCAACAGAGGGTTCCTGTTTTTCAATCCATTCGGCCAGTCTATGTCTCTTGACTGGAGAATTTAATCCATTAACATTCAATGTTATTATCAATATTTCAGAACTTGCCCCTACTCTTATGTTAGCCATTTTCTTGGTTGTTTTTTATTCTCTCATTTCTATCTCTCTCTCTCTCTCTTTAATTTTCCTGGTATTATGCTTCCTTCAGAACTTCTTGAAGAACTGGTCTGGTGTTGATAAATTCTTTCAGGTTTTGCTTATCTGAGAATGTTTTTATCTTTTCTTCCCATTTGAAGCATAATCTTGCTGGGTATAGTAATCTTGGTTGAATTTTTTTTTTCTTTTAACACTTTGAATATATCTTCCCTTTCTTTCCTTGCTTGCATTGTTTCTGCCGAGAGAGCCAATGTTAGCCTGGCAGGATAACCTTTGTAAGTAGCTTGATGTTTCTCTCTTGCCATTTTAGTACCTTGTCTTTATCTGTGATTTTGGTCATTCTAGCTATGATTTGCTGAGGAGAGGATCTTCTTGGGTTAATTCTATTTGGAGTCCTTTGTATTGCTTGAGTTTGGATGTTTGAGTGCTACTCTAGGTTTCATAAGTTTTCTGCAAATATTTCATGGAAGAGACTTTCTATGCCCTTGTCTAATTCTTCACCTTCTGGAATATCTATTATTTGAATATTTGGGCATTTAATAGTACCTAGTATTTCTCATATGTTGTCCTGATTTCTTTTAATTATCTTTTCATCATTTTTGGTGGTTTTATCTAAGTCAGAGGTCTTGTCTTCCAGCTCAGAGATTCGGTCTTCTGCATGGTCCAGTCTACTATTAATACTTTTGAGAGAGTTCTTGATTTCCTGTATGACTGTGTTCATCTCTAGGAGTTCTGATTGATTTGATTTTTTTTAATGGTATCTATCTCCTCCTTCAAGTTCAGGAAAGACTTCCTCATCTCTGTGTGCACGAATATTCTGAATTCTATTTCTGACATTCCTTCACATTCCTTTGTGGTGTCCATGGTTGAAAGAGAGTTGCTCTTTTCCATTGAAAAAGAGATACTTCTTTGGCTTCCCATACTTTCTGTGCCTCTGCACTGTTTTCTAGTCATCTGGTGGATTATATACTACTACCTGCTTTTCTGTTGTCAATTCTATTGTGGTGGGGGTGGGGGGACTCTACTTCTTATATGTGTTCCTGGTAGAGGGCCTTGTCTTCCAGTCAAAAAGTATGTATATACTCACCTTGAGGTGTTTCTTCCTTTCCCAGTCTTTTGAGATCAGGTGCACTGGGGCTAACCTGGAGATTTTCAGATGGAAGAGGGAAAAGGAGTCACGCAGCACATTACATCATGCAGTTCAGAAAACTGTAAAGTCTCAGAATATTCCTGAGATGAGTTGGGAGGCAGGAAGAAGCCTGGAATGGTCTCCTGTTCAGCTCTCCTCATCAACTCAGGAATTCATCTTGAAGGTCTCTTATTTCCTCAACCAACACATCCTATCAATCAGAGACCATACTGAGTCTACCTATAAAATAGCTGGTGAATGGTATGACCACTGTCTTACTTCCTGTGTCTGTTTTTTCTCTAGTTTCCTTGTCTTTTCTATCATACTGTTAATTCCAGGAGAGCTTGAGCTTTGTCTGCCTTGTTTTCCGTTTTATCCTTAATACCTAGAATTGTACCTGGATATAAGGCAGGTATTCAGTATATATTTGTTGAACTAACAAATAACTTTTCTATTAGCTCAGACTTTGAACTACTTGTGCAGCCTCTATTATCTCTTCATAGCCAACATTCATGTAGGTGCTAGGTTAGTTTTCTTATGATAGGTATCCTCCTAGATGGCCCCAGTGGGTCTTATCTTCTGCTGTCTGTGCTCTTGTAGTCTCCTCCCCTTGGTTGTGGGCTGGAGGTAGTGAATCACTTTCAATTAACAGAATATGGCAAAATGATAGAATGTTACATCCAAGTTTGGGTGACAAAAATACTCTGGCTTCCATCTTGTGTGTCTTCTATTGGTGCTCTCTCTGGTGGAAAACAGCTACAATGCTGTGAGCTCTCCTGTGGAAAGGTCCATGTGGTGAAGAACTAGGAAATAACCTCTACCCAATGGCCAAAAGAAGACCTGTCACAAGTACATGAGGCGGAGGGGAGAGTTCTCCCCCTTGAGCCATCAGATGAGACTATATTCCTTTTTTTTTTGTTATTGTTGGAGAGGTGTTTGTTTGTTTGTTTGTTTGTTTTGCTATAGGGGGCGTGCACTTGCCAGAAAGATAGAGAGAGACAAAGAGACAGAAAGCGAGAAATCACCCCCCAGGGGGGATGGTCACGCCACAATCCCTTCCCCTCCATTCCACCCTCAGGATCTTGGGCACACACACACACACACACACACACACACACACACACACATGCTTGGCATGAGTTTAAGCCACCAGGTCCTGGACTCGAACCACGGTCGGCTACATAGGAGCTCAGCAACATAGCTGTTACGCTAACTGCTGGTCCCAAGATGATATTCCTAACCAACACCTTAACTGCAACTTTGTGAGAAACTGTGAGATAATACATGTTTACTGTTATTTTTGTTTGTTTGTTGTTTTAGATTTTTGCCTCAGGGCACATTACTCACCAGAAAGAGACAGAGAGAGGGAAAATGAGAAGTCACTACCCCAGGGAGAATGGCTGCATGGTAATCCCTTATTTTCCATTCTCCTCTCAAGAATTTGAGCATACACACATATGTGCACACCCAGTGTATTTTTCAAGCTGCTGGGTCTAGGACTTGAACCAAGAAGTCAGTCATGTGGGATCCAGCACCTTAACCACCTTGCAACCTGATGGCCCAGTGTTTTGTGTGTTAAGTTGTTAAACATCTTAGAGATATTTTGTTATATAGAAATAGATAACTAATACATGGTCTAAAGCTCCATTTCTAACTGGAAGTGCTAACCCTTTAATAGCCTGTGATAAACTGTGGTATAGTCACACCTTCAAATGCTATGGAGTAATTAAGACTAGGTAAATGCATTTATATATTTTTTTCTATTAGTAAAGCTTATTCCAAATTGTACAAAAAAAATAGATAATAAAAATACATGATAGCTTCATCTTTCAATTAATCATTATTAAAAGTTTGTTTTATATTCTTCCAATTTTTTTTCTAAATCGAATAAATAAAAATGAGATTATATTTTACTTACCATTCTATAACCTGATTTCTATTAATGATATATCATGAATATCTTTTATAATTATAAATGTATAGCTACTAATTTTTTGCATGGTTGCATGTCATTTCATGTATTGTAATTAGTTTATCTGTTAAAATGTAAGTTCCATGAGACCAGCACTTCCTTAGGCTTGTTTGCTATTGTATCCTTAGGGCTTACTAAACTTAAAGCTTAGTAAGCACTCAAAAATATCTGTTGAGGGGGCCAGCAGATGGCGTAGTGGTTTCATTGTTGGTCTCTCACATGGCTGATTGTGCTTTGAGTCCCAGATCCAGTGGCTTGAAACTCACGTTGGCACATGTGCATGCATGCTCGAGATACTGGGAGGAGAATGGAAGAGAAGGGATTGTGGCGTGGCCATCGCCCCCAGGGAGTGATTTCTCACTTTCCCTCTCACTGGCTTTGTCTATCTCTTTCCCCAGTGAGCGTGTGTGCCCTAAGGCAAAAACCTCTCTTTTTAAAAAGAATTATTTATTTATTTAATTCCATTTATTTTATTATTATTATTATTATTACTATTGTTTAATTTGACCAAAAAGAGACAGAGAGAGAAAAAGGGAAAGCAAGCCACCAGGTCCGGGACTCAAACTGTGGTTGGCCATATGGGAATCCAACGCCTTTAACCACCACGCCACCTACCAGCCCCACAAAATCTTTAAAAAAAAATCTTTTGAATGAATTAGTTTAACTTGTCAACAACTAGTAGACAACACAATACTATTTTCACACTAATATGATTACTTCCTTAAGATGAATTCCTTATGATGAAATTGGGCCAGCCGTAGGGACGCAGCAGTAACACAGTGCTCAGCAATGTGGGTTCACGTCCCTAGGTCTCCCTGTACACAGCCAGATGTGTGTGGCATACCTATGATCATGGCTGACTGAGGCTGGGGGTGAATCATGATGTGATGACCCTATTGAATGTGCCTGTCTTTCTCTCTTTCTCTCATGGAAGAAATAAATGTATAAACTTAAAAAAAGATGGAAGTGCTGGTTCAAAGGGAAGCATAGTTTAAGATTTTGAAACATGTTGACAAATTTCTCTGCATTTGGTTTGTACTATATCATCAGTATTGGAAGCACCTATATCCCCCCACCCCTCCCCTCACTGGTGTGGGATATAATTCATCTCTGACGTAAGCTGTGATACATACTCTACAAATATTCCTTAAGGGAATTGGAGAGCAGCTGTTTCGTGAAACTGGGAAGACTGCGGAGTTTAATAGGTATGCTCAGAAAATTAATTTAGATTTTTCAGTCTATTCATTTATATTTTCCATAACCAAGGGAGATAGAGGAGGGAGAGAAAGGGGGGGGGTCACCCCCAGAGGGTTCCTCATGCTACAGTTCTAATCCCAGTTACAGTCAGTCCCAAATTATGGGCACATGCATGCACACCCCAGTGTTCAGGGAGACCTTGGGCCAGGACATGAACCTAGGATCCTCCCATATCCTCCCCAGCATCACAGAGGGTTTCATTACTGCTGCACCTCTGAGGCTGGCCAGGGGAAATTAATTTAAATGAACAGTACATCAGTCAGGGTCCCAGCAGGAAAGACAAGGCATGCTCAAATTAGGTCAGTTAAGGCATGTTTAATAGAGGAACTCTACAGAGAGAGGGCAAGTGGACGGAAAGCCATGAGGAGCTACAGGAACTAAATACAGTGGGCTCTATTACTACTCTTCAGTCTGAGGGGCCAAGGAGAAGAATGGCTGCTGGAACCTGGAGCCTGAGAAGCTCATCTCGACAGGGCCACCTCTCCATAAGCTAGGCCTTAAAGCAGCCAGTGCCCAGAGTCACCACAGAGAAACTGAAGGATAAATAACCCAACTCCAACTGAAAGGGCTCCCAGTCACCTTCTGAGTCTCCATATTGGTCAAACTAATAAGAAGCCAGAGAGAGGGCAAGGGAACCCTTTGTACATTCCAAACACTCAGCTTCTTCAGGTACAGGGCATTCAGCATACACTAACTGTTCAATAAATGCATCATCAAATTGAACCCTCACGATAATACTTCAAGGTCGTCACTTGCATTCCAGTGGGAAGCCTACATTCACACAGCTAGTTTTGGAGGCTCCGAAGTCCACTGATCTTATGCACTGAGGAGCTTGAATTTGAGGGCAAAGAGAAGATATGACTAGAACAAGCATTTTATCAAATATTGAAATAATTCCCCCAACATGGTCCTGGTGGCAGGGAAAGCCTCTCCTGCAACTTGTATTTTTAAGTTTACTTGCTTATTTCTTCTGAGAGAAAGAGACAGCAACCCCAACGACGTCTCATGCCATGATCTACCCCAGCTTTGACTAGCCCGGGTCATGGGTATGCATGTGCCAAGCGTGCTCAGGGAGACCTCAGGAAGCAGACCTAGGGCATGCCCCTGGGAGCGCAGTATTATAGTCTTGCATTACCCCTGTACCACTACCTGGGCCCTCCAGCAGCTTTCACGCCCTGTGAGGTAGTAGCTCGGATAAGGCTCAGTGGAAATGTAGTAGCTCAGCATTTTCAACATCAGCCATTCCCCCTCTGTGGAGATGGTAGAGTACATGCTGGAAACAGGTGCCAGAGGCAAGCTGCTCAGCTCAAATCCTGGTTCTCTCATGTACTAGCTGTGGGCAATTTCCTTAGCTCTTATCTCTGTTCTCAGTTTCCTCATCTGTAAAGCTATGCCCACCGTAGTCTTTACCCCAGAATTGTCACAAGGACTTCATGGATTAAGATATATAGTATGCCCAGCACATAGTGAGCCCTATTGGATATAAAGGTGTTATTGGTGTCAACGCCAGCTTGCAGGCAACTGCTGCTTCCCATCTCACTTCCCCTTCAAAGGTCCTAATGTGTCATCTCTCCTTAATTAGACTCTGCACCCCAAAGCCAAGGGTGTTTCTTCCAGGCTTCAGCAATCTTCTGTACAGGGCAGACAGTAAATATGTTTGCCCTCATGTCTAGTATGTTGCTGTCACAACTATTCAACTCTGCTATTGTAGCCCGAGAGCAGCTATGTAGAAAACCCAGAAATGAATGGCCACGGCTGTGTTCCAATAGAGCTGTATTAATGGACATCAAATTTGAATTTCTCCAAATTGTCATATGTCACAAAATGGTATTCTTTCGATTCTTTTTCAATGATTTAAAAATGTAAACCATTCCCAGTTCACATGCCATACAAAAATGGGCAGTGGGCCAAACTCAGTCCAACCCCTAGCCTAGGCTCTGTCAGGCAGAATGGATCCTCTACTGGTGCACAAGAGAATTGACTTTCTTCTGTACTCACTCTGAGTCAGACCTGGGATGAAGCCCACCTCTTCTAAAACCCACCCTGGACCCCTGTGTGATCCAGATGCTGACAAATGCCTCTCAGCTTCTGGGAACTTTTAGCCCCTCTAATCTTCTACTTGGAAACATCAACGTTTTTCAACATCAGAGCTTCCTGGGGGCCCCCTACCTCTGTCCTGAAAGCACCTGCCTGTTCACAAGCTATGTGACTCTGGGATAGTATTTGTCTTCTTTCACGTTGTACTTAGAGGATCCAATATGGCGCCCAACATACAGTAAGAACACAATAAATGTACAGCATCTTTTTAAATATAATTATTTATTTTATTTATTAATTCATTTATTTTAATTTGACCAGAGAAAGACAGAGAGAAAGATTGAGAAAGCAAGCTGCCAGGTCCGGGACTCGAACCGTGGTCAGCCATGTGGGAGTGTCCAGCACCTTAACCACCACACCACCTGCTGGTCCCCCCCCCACAACAGTATTTTAAGCTAGTTCCTTATATCGATAGGGAAATTGAGGCTCAGAGAGATTGATTAACTTGCCCAAGGTCCTACTATATGCCGAAGTGCAGTGAGCTGTCGTCCAGCTACTCTCATAGTATCTTAAATTCTGGTGCCACTATCAGCTCTCTGCTGGCTGTGGGTGAGCCACTTCATCTCTTTCTGCCACAATTTCCTCATCTCTAAAACAGTAAGAATAGTGAGGACTTCTCATTGGGTGTCTTGAGGATCGAATGAGTTAATACATCTAAAGTGTGTAGAAATGTGCCTGGCATGCAGGGCATAATGTAGATGTTACTCTAGTCACTTTTGTCAGTATTCGACCCCCAGCTGTGAAGGAGCCTGAGAAAATCTTAAGTCTGGACACAAAATGGCTTCTTCCGTCGGCGCAGGGAAGACACAGTCCTGGAGACTCTGCATGGGCTGGAGTTGCCTCCCAGCTCCTGATCCTGAGGAGTGTTAGAGGAAAAGCCCCTGGTCATTTCTAAAGAAAAACCAGGACCTCTCAGATTAAGAGAGGCCACCCTGGCTTCGTGGGGGTTAAGTCCAACCAGAACATGTTTATTTTCCCCTGTGTCTGGAAGGGCCTCTCTGGTCTCCATGGCAACGTGATTTCCTGTCCTGGTTTTCCCTTGGATGAGATACCTGCTGAATGCAGAGGCGCCTGGGCTAAAGCTTGGGGTGGAGGCCAACATTGGGGCAGTTCACTTTAACTGCCTCCCCCGTTCAAGCTGAGTGACCAGCCTGGCCAGGGCCCATGTCACAAGAGCCTTTGTTTACCAGTCCAGACATCCAATTTAGGGTGACGTCATGGAATCCAGCCTGGAATCCTCGTTACGCCCCATTTTTTTCTTTCTTCCTTTTCAAGGGTTTTGTTTCTTCCTAAGGCTAAAGGAACAGAGGTTCACACACACCCCCAATTTGCGAAACTCTCTTAGCCACAGGCCATCCCCTATGTCTAGGCACTTTACTAACAGTTATTTATTCATTCATTCATCAGCCATTTGATTCATTCAACAAACATTTGCATAGTAGATTAAATGCCAAACAGTGCTGGAGCTGAAGAAACAGAGAACAGATCCGGTCTTTTTCTTTCAAGGAGCCTCTCTCTGTTTGGTGAATGGAGACGATCCTGTTAATAACTAAACACTACCAAATATGACCCACGCCTAGACAGAGTCTCTGAGGCATGCTATGGGGTCATGACAGGAAGTCCTATCTTTGTTATCTGTCTTCGGTCGGATTCCATTTCTAAACTCTGTGGCTTTAAGTAAATCCTATCCCAGGCCTCCATCTTCTGGTCTGTAAAATGGGGATAATGATGGTACCCACTTGGGAGCAGTACATAGCATGGTAGTTAGGAATCTGTATTCTGCAGTGGAGCAGTTAGGACTAGAGACTAAAATATACACATCGACAAGGGTCATTCCTCAGATTCCAAATATTCTGACTGTGGGGCCACATGACAGTCCTGGAGGAAATTTAGGGATATTCATTCATTCATTTAATACTTTTGTATTTGAAGGCTAGCAAGTTCAGACCTCAGCTCTACTGCTTGGGTAGAGTTGTGTCCTTGGACAAGTTACTCATCCTCTTTGTTAAAGGCTGACCATCTTAGTGCCCACCTAACAGATCTGTTGAGGTTTAAGTAAGTGAATGCGTTCACTTAAAATAGTGTTCTTAGACCTGTCTGTGTTACTACTACGTCAGGGGATTCTGCAAACCCATAGAATCTCCCTGGTGAACTGGAGGATGGGCAGTGAGAGAGACCTTACTAGAGGAGGTAGAATCAAGGTAGAATCAAGGTAATTTTTTTTTTTTTGAGAGGTTTTCGCTATAGAGCACGTGTGCTTGCCAGAAAGACATGGAGAGACAGAGAGACAGAAAGCAAGGAATCATCCCCCAGGGGGGATGGCCACGCCACAATCCCTTCTGTTCCATTCTCCTCTTGGGATCTTGGGCACGCACGCACACATACCCGGCATGAGTTTAAGCCACTAGGTCTGGGACTTGAACCGCAGTCAACTACACGGGAGTCCAACGACATAACCATTACACCAACTGCTGGTCTCCGAATCAAGGTAATTAGTTATTTATATAATTATCTGTTCAGTGTCTGTAATTCTCCCTACTTCCTTGATAACAGAGATCATAATAACCTCATTTCACCATCTTATCTCCACCTCCTAGCCCAGTCCATGCAGTTAAAAATCACTAACTGTGTGAGTGATTAAATGACTAAAGGATAAAATCTAATCTCTTTATGTTATTCAAGGTTTTTTATAATTTGACTAAGACACACTTGGTCTAATTTCAAGAAATTCTTCTTGGCCCTATACTTCAGGCTTTAGCTATAACAAACTGTAAGAAGCCATGCCTTTATAGGCTCTTCCAACTTTCCTGGACATTCTTTCCTTCCCTAGCAGGTGAGACCCTACTCATTTGCTTACTCACATTTATTCAAAATAGCAGTTGTGGTAATTGTTTGAAGGGATAGTGTACAGGGTGCAATGAGATATATCATGAAGGACATTACATTATCTTTTAATACCCTTTCCACTTCCATGCCACCATTCTGGAGCCACTTGAGACACTGATCCTCTGCTTCAGGGAAGTAGAAAAAGTGTGGAACCTTATTGATAAAAATCAATTACATTTCATCCTCTGTGTCAGTCATTGATTCTGAAATCCAGACTTGGGTCAATCAGTGTATGACATTCTCTTAGAGACAAAGATTAGTTTAAGAATGGGCAGTGACTCAACTTAATCGAATGAGGCCCAGACGGAAGTCTGACAAGGGTTCATGGCCCTTAAGAGAAAGTCTCAAAATGCATTGGTATCTCCCCTTCTGGACACTGAGTGAGGAACTGAGTCTAGCACTAGAGCTGCTTTCAAGCCCATGAATGAAACCTATGTAATACTGGGCCAAGACCAGAAGCCACTGGGTCCAATCAGACTTGAAACCTACTCTATATATCTGGACTCTTTATGAGAGTCATTGAATTGCCTCACTGTTTAAGCCATGTGGAGGTATGTTTCCTGGTTTTAAAAACTTGCCAGGGGCATTCTAACTAATATAAACAAGTACCATGGAAATCTGATTTGGACAGATGGTTGGCAGCCAGTCAAGTCTTAGAGATCAAGTCTTAACTATCAAGAGGAAACGTAGATTCTTCCAGTGAAGAGGGACCAGGATCCAAGGCTTCAAAAACAAACTCTCTGGTGGCAATGAGGATAGTGAACAGGATTTGAGAATGGAGGGAACACCATCCAACAGCCTGGAAGAGGATTTATGGTGTGGATACGGATCAAAGACAAAAGATTGAAGGAGACATCTAGAACTGGAGGCTAAAATATACACACAAATAAGAATTAGTTCTCAGATGCCAAATGTTCTTAGACTGTTGTACCACATGACAGGCCTAGAGAAAATTTAGAAATATTCATTTAAAAATTTTTTTAATTATTTAATTTTTAAATCATATTATAATTTTAATTTTTTCCTAGGGGCACTAGCACCAGAGAGAGACAGAGAGAGGGAGAGAGGGGAAAATTAGAAAGCAAGCTGCCTAGTACAGGACTTGAACCACATTCAGCCATGTGAGAGTCTAGCGCCTTAACCACCACACCACCTACTGGTCTCCCCATTGATTCGTTTTTATTGAACTCTTCTGTGCTAACACTGTGCTAGTTCCCTGGGGATACAGCACTGAAAAAGAGACACTAATTGCTGACCATATAGAACTTACATTTTAGTGGAAGGACAGACAGTAAACAAAATGAGTAAGTACACATATAAAGTCAGTTACGTGGTGTTATCTGCGATGAAGAATTTTTTTAAAGGCAAAATGAATAGAGAGTGTCAGGGAAAGGAAGTTATTTAGCCAGAAGTTCTCAATCTATGGTCTTCGAAAGTACAATTGTTTTTTCTCAACAGAAAGCTTCCAGGAATGGTACTTTCTGTATTCTGTGCCTGACCAAGCATACACAAGTAATTACTTTTATGATAAAATACTCCTAATATTCATTGGATGCCTACTATATGAAAACCGAAAGTGTTAGTCCATTGTCCACAAATACTAGTTTACTTAGATCGGAGAAGCTGAAGTCAGTGGTGTGAAGAAAGCCAGCCAAAGTGGCATGGTGGCAATGCTGCTAAATTTGTCCCTACTCAACACCAAACCTTTTTTCTTGCTTTTTGAAATGTATAATGTGGAGTAGAGTAACACCTCTTAATTCCAAATTCACGTTTCTCAGCGACTGCATTTAAGAGTATTAGATAAGGCAACTAAAAAGAAAATGAGTTTCCTTGAAGCTACGTCTGATTAAATAAACAAAACTTTTCCGTGTTCTATGAAAGGAAATGCATAGGTCTGTAGAGGGTAAAGATAGTTAAGCCTGCTGTCAAGACCTGGCTTGCCTTTTTATCAATATTCTTAATTATCTTTCACTCCATTGGTCACACATCTTCCCACTTTTTAATTTTTTTGAGAGATTTTTGCTATCAGGTACGTGCACTCACCAGACACAGAGTCAGAGACAGAAAGCGAAAATCACCCCCGTGGGCATGGCCATGGCACAGTCCCTTTTCCTATTGGGATTTTTGGCTGCACATGTGCCTGGCATGAGTTTCAAGCTGCCGGGTCCAGGACTCAAACTGTGGTCAGCCGTGTGGGAATCCAGAGCCTTAACTACTACGCCAATTGCTGGCCCCCACATCTCCCCTTTTTGATTCCAAAATTATGATCTCCAGGGGTTGCCTGGAGTTTGTTGGAGAACTGAAACAAAGTGAGAAAAGTGAAGATCTTAAGTATTGGAGCTGTGGCGCAATCAAGTTTCAAGGAAAGGACTCTGTTCCTTTCTCATGCAAAAGAAGCCATGTATTTATGGAAACTCCATATTGGAAACCCATGGATCAAAAGGCAACGCGAAGGGTACTCTGCGGACACCCTTCCTGGGGCTTCTTAGTTCCTCCCTTATCCACTTTTTCTTTTCTTAGCACTTGTAACTTAATGTGTTAGAAATCGTTTTAGTTGCTTGCCTAACGTATAAATATGTCTCCTTTAAAAAATTATAATAGGTTAGAGTAAAGCCCCTCTCACTGCCAATTCTGGACTCCTCTGCCCCGCTCTGTGCAGTGAGTTCAGAGTGTATCCTTCCAGATGTTTTCCTAAACATATCCTTTCTCTGTAGAAGTCACATACTGTTGCCATCTATGTGCTTGATGCTTTATTTATTTATTGCATACATGGTGCCATACTGTATGTGTATTTCTGAAATGTTTCTTCTTTGTTTGGGAGGGAATCAATTGTAGACATCTAATATCTCACCTGAAACTGTTCTCAGTGAAAGTCCAGGGAGAAAAACTCACAGTTAACATGGTTGTAGCAGTTGCCAGACACTGTAATGCAACCATTTATCACAAACCATAGGGGTCTCAGACTTCACCCAAAGCTGCATTTACCCTCAGGTAAACTGGTAGTAAATTCCTAACTGCAGTCTATTTAAGATCATAATTGAATAACAATGCCATGAAAATAATAATAATAAACACATTCTGACATGGTAATTTAGTAAGATATTAGTTCATGTTTTTGCTTCCAGTGGATTTTTCCTTCCCTTGCTCCAAAAAGGAAACCAGATTTTATGTTCTCTTATCAGAAAGGAATTGACTAACATGGAAGAAAGCAGAAGTAACTCCAAAACAACCCCCATCTCTGACTTTGTTTTTCAAAATATTATTTATTATAGGACAGATGTCAGGTCATCTCTGAGGACAAGGGAAGAAATGGAAGTATCTGATGAATACAAGGGAGAGACTTGAAAGCCAAGGGGAGCAGAAAATTCGAAAGACTAGAAATGGTCAAGAAACTGGTAGATCCCAAAGGAACAAAGACTCCATGTCTCACCTCTTTCAACACCCTGGGAAAGAAATAACCTCAAGATGGACATTTGGACTGTTGCCTGGGACTCACAGCTTAGCCAAGGTCCCTGTGCCCAAGCTTGGCATCAAACGGCCATGCCACTTGTTTTACAAAACCTAGCATATACTCAGACAGTGACCCTAACTGCTGTAGCACACATATAAGTCCTAAAACCCCACCACCATCACCACCACCGGCCTCTAACAGCTGAGTTGAAACTTCCAGCAGGTCCAGTGGGCTGTTGGGGTCCCCATGGCTTTAATATGACTTAGGGATCAAAAAGCACCAAGTATTGTGGCATTGCAGAGTGTGGAGGGCCGTGTGCTAACCACTTCACATGCACCATCTTGTTGAATCACATAGTAAAGGCCGTTCTGCCTTCCTTCTTTATAGCTGAAGAAACTGAGGTTCTCAAAAGTGAGGTTAAGCAGCTACCAAGCAGTAGGAGGGGATTCAGCCCGGAGTGTGCTTGAAGCTTAAGCCCACGTGTAGCACGATTATCCAAGATACGATACCTCCTTGGGTCAGGGATAGCATATTTCAGCTGCAAATCACAGAAGTGCAATGCAAACCAGCTTAGGAAAGGGAATTTTTTGCTTTAATGAAACTAAATGGTTTGGGCAGGCCCCTTAGCTCAGCACTGAAGGAAGCCAGATCTCACGTGGCCTACCGCTGTTTGAATCTCAGCCCTTTTGCCAGTACGTGTCCGTGTGTCTGTACTCCCAAAGTCCCGATGGGAAGGAGAAATGGAGAAAAGGACTGTGGTGTCACCACACCCCATTGGAGGTGCTTTCTCTTCCTCCCTCCCACCTCTCACATGCACATGAACACTCCGGCAACAATTTAAAGAAAAAAACTAAATAGAGGTCACAAAGGTAGTGACCTTTTTCTTTTTCCATTTCTTTCCCCATTTGATCTTCTAACAGTTGGCTGTGTCTTCAGTTAAGTTCACCTTTTTGTGATTTCAAGAGGGCTTCCACAAGGTTCTGGCCAACCTTGTGGACATTCAGCATAAAAAAAGTAAGTCTCTTCTCCAGCATTTTATGTAAAAATACCAGACTGAGACTTTTTAAGCCTGAGGGTTGATCTGGCCATGTCATCATCCCTGAACCAATCATTAGTTGCCTAGGGAGAAGGAGTACTCTGATTGACTTAGCCATGGTCGTAGACTCCACCCCCTGAGCTGGAGTCAATCATTTTGGCCCAGGCATCTGGCTGAAAGGGGGGTGAGTTCCTTCTTTAAGGCAGAATCACTAGGCTATTGCCTCAAGAAGGGAAACATCTGATGGGGGTGTTGGGGTAATAATTCCGTTGCTCTTAATATGTATGAGAGTTTAAGAAGTTCCTGGAAAAGAATTCATGCTAAAGATGCGTTTTCAGTCCAAAAATGATAGATCAGAAGCGAGAGGGAATTCTGAGACCAGCTCTTAGAATATTCTTCTACTGTATTATTCTACCTTAATATTCTCCATGGACGTAGAGAGGACAGAAGGGGGCCACCTAACCCAGGGAGGCTGCCAGGAGGAAGAAAAAAGCCAGACGAGACCAGAGGGAAGGCCAGGAGATACTCGGACAAGCCGGGTTATGGAGCGTGTGCTTCTGAAGGAATAGCAAATACAAAGGCCCACTGATGTGCAGAATGGAGAGGCCCCACGGGCTATGCTTGGGAACTAGGTTCCAGATGACAGTGCTGGCTGCTGGCCTTAGTCAGTGAGATGCTGTCCTTGGTGGATTTCCTGCATGTGTGTTTCCACCCCTTGGCCCTGGTCCCACACCTCTAGGCATTCTCCACTATCCAAAATGTTAAACATCTTTTTCTACCTTCTTTAACAAACCCCTGCTCTCCCCTTGGCCTCCTGTGACTAACGAAGAGGCTGACACAGTCTCAGACAGGTTTCTCTCTGCTCTTTGGATTTGTTTGTCACTGACTCAATGCCACGAGACTGCCAAATGTGCTCCGGTCAGCCCAGGCTGAATTAATAAAAGCATAGGGCCCAGAACCAAGGAGGTGGACTTGGGTCAGCCCTTGCTGGGCAGGAACATTCAGTTCTGGGAGGAAGGGTGCCAAAAGGCAGCAAGTTCAGAGGAGATTGTCCAGAGAGTGAAGGGCTCAAAGCCAAAATGTATGAGTAACGTTGAAAGAACTGGGGTTGTCTGACCTGAAGCAGAGATGACTCAGAAGGAGAGCGTTCCCAAATGAGGCTGCAGGGGACTGCAGGGGGAACTTTAGGAGTGTTCACTACCACTTCAGGAGTGTTCACTACCACTTAAGAATTCATTCCTTTGCAGGCAGCTGGGCCTTCAGTGCTCCTGAGTCCCCTCTGAGTCCCCCTACTAACTCTTCTAATTTTCCCCTTTTCTTGTACTCATGGGCCAGCTAGCCCCTCTCTCATTTTCATGAACGATTTTGTCTTCTTTCCCGAAACAATTGAAGCCAACAAGAAAAAAATTCTCTGCACTATCAATTAATCAATATTTGAATCCATCATCTTCTCCTTTCTAGTTTTTTTTATTTTAAAAATTATATATATAAACATGTGTGTGTGTATATATATATATATATATATATGTTTACTTTGTAAACGATATTGGGAAAATCATGCCAGTATATGTGCCTATGTGTCCAAAATCCCCAGAGGAGAATGGAGAAGAGATTGCAACATGGCTATCTACCCGCTGGAAAGTGACTTTTCACTTTCCTTCTCTCTTTCTTTCTGTGACAAGCATCCATGCCCGAAGGCAAAGACATAAACATATGTATATGACCTTCTTTATTTCATGATCGAGAGACAGAAAGAAAGAGAAAGAGAGAAACAGAGATAAGACCCCCAGTAGGCCATGGTGCCATAGTCCACCCCCAGCATTACCCAGCATGCATGAACTTGTCTGGCTTATATGTCTGGAGAGTCCTTGGGATGTGAACTCAGGACCTTTCCATATGCATTCAACATTGCAGAGCATTGAATTATCATTGTGCCTCCATGGCTGGCCCAATTTTATTCTCAGTTATTCAACATCTCCCACACTGGTGTTTCTTCTCCTCCTGTAAAAAAAAAAAAAAAAAAAACGCCCAGGTAGGGACCAGCAGATGGCATACAAGTTACATCACCAGACTCCCACATGGCCAATTGTATGTAGTTCAAATTCCAGACCCGGTGGCTTGCAACTCACTCCAGGCGTGTGTGTGTGTGTGCATACCCAAGATCCCAGGAGGAGAATGGAAGAGAAGGGATTGTGGCATGGCCATCTGCCCTGGGGGGGGGGGGGTGGGGATGATGTCTCACTTTCCCTCTCTCTATCTCTGTCTCTAGCTCTCTCTGTGAGAACACATGCCCCAAGGCAAAAGCCTTGTTAAAAAAAAAATAGAAACCCAGATCTTTTTTCATCTTAAGCAAGCAAGCTCCCTAACACTCCCCTTGATGACCTCCTTCCCATGCTTCCATGCAAGTAATCTACACTCCTCTCCTCACATTTTATCCATACTCTATCAAATATTCCAACCATATTACAGTGTGCTGGTGTCATTTAAGTTATTGTGGGCTATGATGTTGAACTACGTGAAAGAGTTATTTTTTTATAACAGCTTTATTGAGATATAATTTACATACCCAGCAACTCACACATTTAAAGTGTACAGTGCAGGCCATCCAGGTGGCATAATGGTTAAGGCAACTGAATCCCACATGACCAACTGAGCAGTTCAAGTCCCAGACCCTGTGGCTTGAAAAAAAACATGCACTGGGTGCGTATGCATATGTGCCCAAAATTCCTAGAGGAAGATGGAAGATAAGGGATTGTAGTATGGCCATCCCAAACAAAAAGACAACAAAAAGCTCAGCACACAAAAAGTTATTGAAAAAAGTCTACTGATTAATTTTTACATATTCTTTACGAGGCACTATTCAAAGGACCTTATTCATTTAGATCCTGAAAAAGCCCCTTGAGCTAGGTGCTATGTCAACTCTGTTTTATAGATGAGGTAACCACAGCACAGAGAGGCCAAGAAATCAGCGGAGATCACTCAGATAATAAATGGCACATGTAGAACTTGAACCAACCAGTCTGGCCTCTCAAACTCTATGTACTTAGATCTTTTTTTTTTTTCTTTTTTTTGGGGAGAGGTTTTGGCTATAGGGTGCATGAGCTCGCCAGACAGACAGAGAGAGACAGAGAGACAGAAAGCAAGAAATCACCCCCCCAGGGGGGATGGCCATGCTGCAATCCCTTCTCCTCCAATTCTCCTCTCGGGATCTTGGGCACACACGCACATGCGCCCAGCCTGAGGTTAAGCCACTGGGGCTGGGCCTCAAACCACGGTCAACTACGTGGGAGTCCAGCAACATAGCCGTTACACTAACTGCTGGTCTCTGTACTTAGATTCTTGATATCAGAGGAACTGTTAAGAGTGGTTAAAGGAAAATATATTAAGTTGTTGGAAAAGTGATGACATATTTT
Source organism: Tupaia belangeri chinensis (assembly GCF_000334495.1). Classification (NCBI taxonomy): domain Eukaryota; kingdom Metazoa; phylum Chordata; class Mammalia; order Scandentia; family Tupaiidae; genus Tupaia; species Tupaia belangeri. The sequence continues at coordinate 1,826,659 of NW_006159707.1, read as the reverse complement.
TCTATGTAAAAAATGCATCATGGCTTTTCTGACAACCAAATACATGATCATCTTCAGAGACTAAAAGGGTTTTTAATAAAATTCACCATCCATTATTGACATGATTTTTAAAAGTTTAAATTTAAAAATTAGCATATGGGAGTTGGGAGGTACTGTGGTGGTTGAGGTGCTGGACTTCCACATGGCCAACCGCAGTTTGAGTCCTGGACCCGGTGACTTGCTTTCTCACTTTCTCCTCTCCTTCTCTCTCTCTTTCTTTGGTCAAAATAAAAAATAAATACTCATAACAAATAAAATTAAACAAAGAAATAATTTTTTTTACAAAATAGTATCATGAGATCAGCAGATGACATAACAATTATGTCCCTGATCTCCCACGTATTCAATAGCAATTTGGGTCCCAGAACCAGCAGCTTAAACTCACACTGGGCGTGTGTGCGTGTGTGCCCAAAATCCTGAGAGGAGAATGAAGGAGAAGGGATTGTGGCAAGGCCATTCCCTCCGGGAGGTGGTTTTCTTTCTTTCTGTGTGTCTCTGTCTCTCCAGTGAACACACAGGCCCTATAGCAAAAATCTCTCTAAAAATAAAAAATAGCATCATGCTTAATGTCGAAAACTAAAAGCACTTTCCATTAAAGTCAGAAACAAGAGAAATAATGTTGACACCATTACTTAACACTTTCTTAAATACACCAAGATTAAAAAAAATTGAGAATTACAAAGCAAAGACAACATGATGACTATTTGTAAGTACTATGATTGAGTATCTAGATAAATATCCCAAGAATACCATTGGAAAATCTATCTTAAATAATGAATTAAACCAGTAAGATAGTTGGTTGTAAAACTAATATCCAGAGGCCAGCAGGCAGCATGGTGGTTAAGATGCTGGACTCCTACATGGCCAACTACAAATTGAGTCCCAGACCTGGTGATGTGAGGATCTTGCCGGGCGTGTGCATGCTGGGCCTAAAATCCTGAGCGAATGAAGGAGGATGGATTGAGACATGTTCATCTCTGGGGAGTTGGGGGGAGTGTGTGATTTCTCACTTTCTGTCTTTCTGTCTCTGTTTGGCAAGCACACATGCCCTAAAGCAAAAGCAAAAGCAAAAAAAATAAATTAAAAAAGAGAGAGAGAGAAACCAATATTCAAAATCAACAGCATTTTTATGTTTCAAGAAAAGAGCTACAAATCAAAGTGGAAGAAATTGTACTTAAAAGCACATCAATACCCATTGTTACAACATTGACAACAACAAAAATGGAAAAAATGGAGAAACATAAGAAAATACATACCTTGTTCTCCAACTAAAAGATGTAATGGTGTAAAGATGTAAATTAGCCTTGGCTTTTAATTTTATATCAATAAAAATACATTATGAGGCTTTTTTGGAAGTAAACTCACTGAGTCTAAAGTTCAAATGGAAAAATAAACAAGCGAGGTTAGCCAGGAAAATTCTGAAGAAGGAAAGCAATAAAGAAGGATTAATTCTCGTAAGTTTTGAAGCATATTATAAAGCTGTGTTTATGAAAAAAGTTTGGTACTGGTACATGAAGAGAAAGACAAATTAATGAAATAGATTAGAATCTAGAAATAGACACGGATACATTTGAGAAGATAGTTTATGGTAAAGCTGCATTTTCAAATCAGGAAGAAAAAAAATAAAATTATACAGTACGGTAATTGATGCTGGAGTAACTGGCTAGCCATTTGGAAAAACATAAGTTAAGGCTGGGTGCCTATCTGATTTCTTACACCAAATAGGTTCCATACAGATAAACATTTTAAATGTAAGTAAATTAAATAGAGGGGAAACATGGGAACACACACACCCGAACACACACACACACACACACACACACACACAAACATACACACATACACAGAATCTTGAATTGGAAAAAATCTTTCAAAACAGAAAATCTTTCAAAGCAAGATAGAAAATCCATGGTAATAAGGAAAAATTGGCTATGTAAGATTTAAAATAGCTGCACAGTATGAAAATACCACAGACTGGGACCAGCAGTTAGCATAATGGCTATGTCGTTGGACTCCCACGTAGTCGACCACAGTTTGAGTCTCAGACTCGGTAGCTTAAAACTCACGCCGGGTACATGTGCGTGCGTGCCCAAGATCCCAAGAGGAGGATGGAGGAAAAGAGATTGCGGCGTGGACATCTCCCCTAGGGGGTGATTTCTTGCTTTCTGTCTCTCTGTCTCTCTCTGTCTTTCTGGCGAGCGCACATACCCTATAGCAAAAACCTCTCCAAAAAAAAAAAAAAAACATACCACAGAATAAATTAAAAGGTAAGGATCATGTTAGAAAAAAAATTTTTTTGAGGGATTTTTGATATAGAGTACATGAGAGATAGAGAGATAGAGCAACAGAAAGTGAGAAATCACACCCCACAGGGGGATGGTCATGCTGCAATCCCTTCTCCTCCATTCTCGTTTTGGGATTTTGAGCACACAAACACATGTGCCTGGCATGAGTTTCCAGCTGTCAGTTCTGAGACTGGAACTGCAATCATCTGCATAGGAATCCAGCACTTTAATCACTACACCACCTGCTGGCCCTCAAGCTAGAAAACATTTTTACTATCCAGACCTTAAGTAGAGATTGTATTGTCAAAAGAATAAGCGTAAACAGTTTCTAAATTGGACAAAAACCTGAAGGTGCAGCTTACACAATAAAAGATATACAGCTTGCTTATAAACACATAAAACATACAGAAGTTTTTTCAACCTAATTAGTGCCTAAAGAAATATAAATTAAAGTGAGATAACAAGGTCACAAAGATAAAGATGATTAATAATGCCCACAGTGAGTAAAAGGAAACAGAGACTTTCAAAAATTGATGATAAGGATATAAACAAGTACGATCTCATTGAAAGGTAAATTGTAATATTTATCACATTTTAAAATGGACATATTCTTTTTTACCCAACTATTCTACACCTATGAATCTCTGCCACAGACGCATTGAATCTAGGAACAAAGGTGTAAATAGAAGTTTTGTTTTAAATCATAAACGAACAGAAATGTTCAAATTACAGAGAAAGAACTTCTTTCCCAAATGAATAGAGTAAATTGCTGACACAATCTAGAAATGGACCCAAATATTTGCCACATCGGTCTGGAATAAATTAGTATATATTTCCTGTAAGCTAGGAACTTCTCCTACATAATCTCAATACAACTGTTGAAATCAGGAAATTAACAATGATACCATCTAATCCTCACACCTTCAGACCCATTATTACATAAATAACCGGATTCAGAACAATGGAATCCAGTTTAGAATCAAGCATTGCTTTTAGTTGTTATAGCTTTCCAGTGTGCTGCAATCAGAAACAGTTCCTTATACTGATCTATTCTTGACTTTCATAACCTTGACACTTTAGAAACTTACAGGCCCGATATTTTAAAGGATATCCCACAATTTAGCTTGTGTCAGGTCTCCTCACTATCAAGTTCAAGATGAGCAGCTTTGGCAGAAGCAGTGCAGCGGCGAATGCCGGGTTCTTGCATCCTACCAGGGAGGGCTAGGTTGGATCACCCCACTCCTTATTTCACTATTTCACTAAGGTGGTATCTGTTTCCTCCCTTTTTATTTTTAAGTATTTTGTAAGTAGTGTTTTGTAATTCAATCAATATCCTGTTCTCATCAAACATTTTTGGAAACAGCTTTATTGACTCACATATTTACAGTGCATAAGTTGATGAGTTTTGTCATAGGTACACAGCTGTGAAACTATCACAACTAAGGCAACAGATACATCCAGCATTCCCCCAACGTTTTCTCCTTCCTCTTTGCAACATTTTCCTCTCGCTTTTCACGGGAACTTCCCTGTCCCCAGGCAACCATTACTCTTTTTATTATTATAGAATAATTTGCATTTTGGGGACCAGCAGTTGACGTGATGGTCTAAGTGCTGGACACTCCCACATGGCAAACTGCGGTTTGAGTCAGACCTGGTGGCTTGTTTTCTCACTTTCTCTCTCTCTCTCGCTCTCTCTCTCTCTCTCTCTCTGTATATGTGTGTCTCTCTCTCTGGTCAAGTTAAAATAAATGAATGAATAAATAAAATTAAAAATAAATAATTATTTAAAAAGAATAATTTGTATTTTTTAGAATTATATATGAATTGAATCATATAATGTGTCCCTTTTTCAGGGATAGGGAGTCTATGTTCTTTTTTTTTTTTATTTATTTGTTATAAGGTGCATGTGCTCTCTGAGAGAAAGAAAATGAGATAGCACCTAGCTGAGGAAATGACCACATAACAATCCCTTTTTCTCCACACAGGATCTAGTGACCTATACACAGCACTTAACCACTCACTACACTGTGGGGCCAGCCATGAACAGTCAATTATCTTTTTTTTTTTTTTTTTTGAGAGGTTTTTGCTATAGGGCGCGTGCACTCGCCAGACAGACAGAGAGAGACAGAGAGACAGAAAGTGAGAAATCACCCCCCAGGGGGGATGGTCATGCTGCAATCCCTTCTCCTCCATTCTCCTCTCGGGATCTTGGGCACTCACGCACACGCGCCCGGCGTGAGTTTAAGCCACCGGGTCTGGGACGCAAACCACGGTCAACTACGTGGGAGTCCAGCGACATAGCCATTACGCTAACTGCTGGCCCCCCCAGTCAATTATCTTTGGATGACATCTAGATAACAAGAAAAATGTCTTTTATATTTAGTTATGTAGGTACTATATATGGCACTCTTCATTCTTTTATGTACATCTAAATTTCTGTCTCGTATCACTTTCCTTTTGTCTAAAGGATTTTTGCTTGTGTTTGTTTATTTGCCAGAGGATATGTGTATTTGCCACTGGAGATAGAGATAGTAAGAGAGGGAAAGGGAGAATGCACCCCCTCCCCAATGGATCATGATCATATCACCAAACCTTCTCCTCTATTTCTCTATCCTGTTGGGATTTGTGGCATGCACACACATGTGCTGAGTATCTTTTTCTCATGCCACCAGGTTTGAGACTTGAACTGAGTTTGGCCATTTGGGATCCAGTTTCCTTAACCACTAGGCCATGGGGCTTGCCCTAAAGGATTTTCTTTTACCACAGAGTACAAATCTGCTGATGATAATTTCTTCAGATATTCTATGCCTGAAAAGTTTTTATTTCATCTTTAATTTTCAAAGTATTTTTACAGTTAATAAAAATCTATAGCGAGGGACCAGCAGATGGTATAATGGTTATGTCGCTGGACTCCCATGTGGTCGACTGTGGTTAAGCACTGGGCCCAGTGGCTTAAAATTCATGCTGGGCACACCCTCCCATTTAGGAGAGGCACAAACTCAAGCCCATTCTGAGATAGCTACTGAACTTGAGCTGTGAATATTGCTTTTGGGGACTAAAAATGAAGATTTTCTGCTGAGCCTTCATGCCCCAGATTCATTTCTAGAGTGGAGAGGCACAAACCCATGCCCTTCTGAGATGGCTACCGAACTTGAGCTGTGAAACATTGCTTTCAGGGTCTAAAAATGAAGAGTTTCTGCTAAGATTTCCCCCTCCAGATTCATTTCTAGAGTGGTAAAGTATTTTCTAGGCTCTCAAGCTTCTCCTTTATCTTGCTAATGGAAAAGAGATTGCATATCACTTCCTCTTGCATGCTTCTGAATGCTCAGATTGAACTTCAAGAATCTGGAAGAAATGCAAAACCCATCAGATGACCAGAAATCACTGCAGGAGTACAACTCTGCCCAGGAATAAGAGCCACTCCTCTTCATGCACAGACAGTACAATGGAACTCATGGAAATGTCAGATAAAGAATTTAGAATACTCATAGTGACAGAGCTAACAGAGATACAAGAGAAGAGAGACAATGAACTCCAGAAGATGCAGGAGAAAAGAGCTGACAATTTCCAGGAAGTGAAGAAGTTCTTGCATGATCTGAAAGAGGAAATACACACCATATAAAAAAATCAAACAACTATTAGAGATGAAGGCTGTAATACAGGCATTCAGACAGTCAACCTTCAAACTCCCTTGAAGGTAGTAAAAGCAGACTAGATCATCCAGAAGATCAAATCTCAGATGTAGATGACAGAATCACTGGCCTAGAAAAATCTACCATGAAGACTGAGAAAATAGCCCCCAAAATGAGAATAATATATTAGAATTACTAGATACCAGTAAACAACCAAACATCTGGATAATTGGTATTCCAGAAGGTAAAAAGACTAGTAAGGGCATTGGTAATCTAGTCCATGAAATCCTGGAAGAAAACTTTCTAAACCTAGAGAGGCATTCAAAGATCTAGTCCCAAGAGATACAAAGGACCCCAAATAGAATCAACCCAAGAAGGTCTTCTCCAAGACACATAATAGCCAGGCTGACCAAAACCACAGACAAAGACAAGATACTAAGATTGCCAAGAGAGAAACAGCAAGTTACCTACAAAAGCTATCCCATCAGGCTAATAGCAGACCTCTCACCCAAAACAATGCAAGTAAGGAAAGAACAGGAAAATATATTCAAAGTGTTAAGAGAAAAACAATTTCAACCAAGAGTACTGTACCTGGCAAGATTATCCTCCATATTAGAAGAAAAGACAAGAACATTCTCATATAAACAAAACCTGAAAGAATTTACCTACACCAGAACAGATCTCCAAAAAGTTCTGAAGGGAGTGCTATACCAGGAAAACTAAATACAGACACACAGAAATAAGAGTTTAAAAACAACTAAAATGGCCAACTTAATGGTAGGGACAAGTCTGGAGATGAAGGTTATATTCTAGAATTTAAACGAGAAGATCAGACCACAACAGAAGATAGATTAAGTGCATGAGACTGAACTGATAAGATACAATTTAATGACATTTGACTAAAACATTATTGATTTTCTTCTATGCTTTGTTTTCCAGATTTAAGGATTTTTGTCTTGTCTTGAGCTTCTAATAAGTTCATGTACCTACTATTTGAACAGAATCCTAACCTGTTTCCTGGCTTTAAGTTTTAATCAAAGCTCTCTTAGCATTTTTTAAAATTTTGATTTACTAAAGCTAAAACTACTTTTCTTGAAATTAAAAAATTAAAAAATATATTGAAGAATACCTATTTGATGACTGCAATAAGCTATATAGCATCAGCTAGGTGCTACTCAGAGTTTCACGCCTAAAGTCAGACATGTTCACAGATACATATATATCGACTAAACTTGCTATTGAAAATAGATTAATTAAGAGATTCTGTGAATCAACAAAATGTGGGGGGGGGGGAAGGG
>NW_006159707.1:1794494-1817181 GCF_000334495.1 Tupaia belangeri chinensis | reverse complement strand
ATGGCCATGCTGCAATCCCTTCTCCTCCATTCTCCTCTCGGGATCTTGGGCACTCACGCACACGCGCCCGGCGTGAGTTTAAGCCACCGGGTCTGGGACGCAAACCACGGTCAACTACGTGGGAGTCCAGCGACATAGCCATTACGCTAACTGCTGGCCCCCCCAGTCAATTATCTTTGGATGACATCTAGATAACAAGAAAAATGTCTTTTATATTTAGTTATGTAGGTACTATATATGGCACTCTTCATTCTTTTATGTACATCTAAATTTCTGTCTCGTATCACTTTCCTTTTGTCTAAAGGATTTTTGCTTGTGTTTGTTTATTTGCCAGAGGATATGTGTATTTGCCACTGGAGATAGAGATAGTAAGAGAGGGAAAGGGAGAATGCACCCCCTCCCCAATGGATCATGATCATATCACCAAACCTTCTCCTCTATTTCTCTATCCTGTTGCGATTTGTGGCATGCACACACATGTGCTGAGTATCTTTTTCTCATGCCACCAGGTTTGAGACTTGAACTGAGTTTGGCCATTTGGGATCCAGTTTCCTTAACCACTAGGCCATGGGGCTTGCCCTAAAGGATTTTCTTTTACCACAGAGTACAAATCTGCTGATGATAATTTCTTCAGATATTCTATGCCTGAAAAGTTTTTATTTCATCTTTAATTTTCAAAGTATTTTTACAGTTAATAAAAATCTATAGCGAGGGACCAGCAGATGGTATAATGGTTATGTCGCTGGACTCCCATGTGGTCGACTGTGGTTAAGCACTGGGCCCAGTGGCTTAAAATTCATGCTGGGCACACCCTCCCATTTAGGAGAGGCACAAACTCAAGCCCATTCTGAGATAGCTACTGAACTTGAGCTGTGAATATTGCTTTTGGGGACTAAAAATGAAGATTTTCTGCTGAGCCTTCATGCCCCAGATTCATTTCTAGAGTGGAGAGGCACAAACCCATGCCCTTCTGAGATGGCTACCGAACTTGAGCTGTGAAACATTGCTTTCAGGGTCTAAAAATGAAGAGTTTCTGCTAAGATTTCCCCCTCCAGATTCATTTCTAGAGTGGTAAAGTATTTTCTAGGCTCTCAAGCTTCTCCTTTATCTTGCTAATGGAAAAGAGATTGCATATCATGCCCCAGATTCATTTCTAGAGTGGTAAAGTATTTTCTAGGCTCTCAAGCTTCTCCTTTATCTTGCTAATGGAAAAGAGATTGCATATCACTTCCTCTTGCATGCTTCTGAATGCTCAGATTGAACTTCAAGAATCTGGAAGAAATGCAAAACCCATCAGATGACCAGAAATCACTGCAGGAGTACAAGAAATATGAGAAAGAAAGAAACATACCTCTCCTCCAAGGAATAAGAACAACTCCTCTTCATTCACAGACAGTACAATGGAACTCATGGAAATGTCAGATAAAGAATTTAGAATACTCATAGTGACAGAGCTAACAGAGATACAAGAGAAGAGAGACAATGAACTCCAGAAGATGCAGGAGAAAAGAGCTGACAATTTCCAGGAAGTGAAGAAGTTCTTGCATGATCTGAAAGAGGAAATACACACCATATAAAAAAATCAAACAACTATTAGAGATGAAGGCTGTAATACAGGCATTCAGACAGTCAACCTTCAAACTCCCTTGAAGGTAGTAAAAGCAGACTAGATCATCCAGAAGATCAAATCTCAGATGTAGATGACAGAATCACTGGCCTAGAAAAATCTACCATGAAGACTGAGAAAATAGCCCCCAAAATGAGAATAATATATTAGAATTACTAGATACCAGTAAACAACCAAACATCTGGATAATTGGTATTCCAGAAGGTAAAAAGACTAGTAAGGGCATTGGTAATCTAGTCCATGAAATCCTGGAAGAAAACTTTCTAAACCTAGAGAGGCATTCAAAGATCTAGTCCCAAGAGATACAAAGGACCCCAAATAGAATCAACCCAAGAAGGTCTTCTCCAAGACACATAATAGCCAGGCTGACCAAAACCACAGACAAAGACAAGATACTAAGATTGCCAAGAGAGAAACAGCAAGTTACCTACAAAAGCTATCCCATCAGGCTAATAGCAGACCTCTCACCCAAAACAATGCAAGTAAGGAAAGAACGGGAAAATATATTCAAAGTGTTAAGAGAAAAACAATTTCAACCAAGAGTACTGTACCTGGCAAGATTATCCTCCATATTAGAAGAAAAGACAAGAACATTCTCATATAAACAAAACCTGAAAGAATTTACCTACACCAGAACAGATCTCCAAAAAGTTCTGAAGGGAGTGCTATACCAGGAAAACTAAATACAGACACACAGAAATAAGAGTTTAAAAACAACTAAAATGGCCAACTTAATGGTAGGGACAAGTCTGGAGATGAAGGTTATATTCTAGAATTTAAACGAGAAGATCAGACCACAACAGAAGATAGATTAAGTGCATGAGACTGAACTGATAAGATACAATTTAATGACATTTGACTAAAACATTATTGATTTTCTTCTATGCTTTGTTTTCCAGATTTAAGGATTTTTGTCTTGTCTTGAGCTTCTAATAAGTTCATGTACCTACTATTTGAACAGAATCCTAACCTGTTTCCTGGCTTTAAGTTTTAATCAAAGCTCTCTTAGCATTTTTTAAAATTTTGATTTACTAAAGCTAAAACTACTTTTCTTGAAATTAAAAAATTAAAAAATATATTGAAGAATACCTATTTGATGACTGCAATAAGCTATATAGCATCAGCTAGGTGCTACTCAGAGTTTCACGCCTAAAGTCAGACATGTTCACAGATACATATATATCGACTAAACTTGCTATTGAAAATAGATTAATTAAGAGATTCTGTGAATCAACAAAATGTGGGGGGGGGGGAAAGGAATAGAAAGCAACTGTAGCAAGAAATGGAAAATCATTTGTCAACCGTGGCATGTATGATTAAACCACTATGCAGTGTATTCTGGATTGGAAATCACATTTTATGAGTGTCAATGTGTTGACGCTCAATGAATGAATGTAAAATTAATTAATTTTAGATCCAGTCCCAAGAGATACAAAGGACCTCAAATAGAATCAACCCAAGAAATTCTTCTCCAAGACACATTATAGCCAGATTGACCAAAACCACAAAGACAAGATACTAAGATACTAAGATTGGCAAGAGGGAAATGTCAAAGGCTATCCCATCAGGCTAATAATCTGAAACAATGTGAGTAAGGAAAGAATTTTTAATTAATTAATTAATTTTTAAAATCAATTTTAAAAGAAATAACTGGGGAACCAGCAGTTGGCGTAATGGCTATGTCGCTGGACTCCCATGTAGTCGACTGTGGTTAGTGTCCCAGACCTGGCGGCTTAGAACTCACGCCGGGTGTGTGTGCGTGCGTGCCCAATCCAAAGAGGAGAATGGAGGAGACGGGACTGCTACATGGCTATCCCCCCAGGGGGTTATTTTTCTCTTTCTATCGGTCTTTCTCTCAGGATAGTGCATGTGTCCTATAATGCGTCCTATAGCAATAATCTCTCTCTCAACAAAAAAAAAAAAGAAAAAAAGAAAAGAAAAGAAATAACTCATGCCAGGCACATGTGTATGCATACTCAAGATCCTGAGAGAATGGAGGAGCAGGGACTGTGGTGTGGCCATGCCCCTAGGGGGTGATTTCTCTTTCCATCTCTCTGTCTCTCTATGTCTCTCTGGTGAGCACATGTGCCCTATGGCAGAAATCTCTAAAAAAAAAAAAATCTACATTGAGCTAGCTCCATAGCCTGGTAGTTGGGCAATTGGATCCCACATGGCAGACTACTCAGTTTGAGTCCTTCACCTGGCAACTTGAGAAACATGCTGGGCATGAGTGCATGCATGCCAAAATCCTGAAAAGAGGGAGAGATGGAGGAGGAGAGATTGTAGTATGACCATAAAGGTGCTTTCTCCTCTCTCTCTCTCTGACCCTCTGGTGAGTGCACAAGCACTCTAGCAGGAAAAAAAGTAAACTACTTGTTCCCATCTATTTATTTGGAGAAAGACAAGCACCCTAACAGGGTTTCACATTATGCATTATGGTCACCCCCTCCCCCAACCACCACCCGCCTTTCCCAACCAGCCAGGATTATGGGCATGTATGCACATGCCCAGTGTGTACAAGTTGACCTAGGAACTAAAACTCAATCTTTCGTGTGACCAGCACTGCAGACTGCTGCTCCACTGCAGCTGGGCCCATTTTTTAACAGATGACACATGTACTCACCAGAGAAAGACAGTGAAAAGGAATGTAAAAAATCACACCCCTCAAAGGGGAAGGTCATGCCACAATCTCTTCTTCTTCATTCTCCTGGGTTTTGGACATGCACACACACATACCCAGCATGAATATCAAGCCTCCAGGTCCAGGATTCAAACTGTGGCCAGCCATGGAGGTGTCCAGTGCCTTTAACCACCATACCACCTGTTGGTCCCTTCATTTTTTCTTTTAGTGCTTGAAATATGTTGTTCTATTGTCTTCTCTCTTACATTGTTCCTAATGAGAAGTCTGTCATCATTCTTGCCTTCATTCCTTGGTTTGTAACTTGTCTATTTCTCTGGCTGCCTGTCCCCTCCATAGCCGTTCCCCTCCCCATTAGAAGACACATGTACTCATCAGAGAGAGAAAGAGAAAAAGGGAGAGAAGAAAATATCACTTGTAGGGAATAGTCATGCTGCAGTCTCTTCTTCATTTCTTCATCTTATTGGGATTTTGGACATGCATGCACATGTGCCTGGCATATTTTTCAAACTGCTGAGTACAGAGCTCAAACTGTGCTGTCAATCATGTGGGATCTAGTTGCTTTCACCACCAGGCCATGGAGCCAGCTCTCTGGCTGCCTATTTTTTTTTTTAGAATTATTAATTTAATTTATTATTATTTCTTTAAAGAATTATTTAATTATTTATTATTATTATAATTCTTTTAAAATTTGCTGCAGGGCTTGTGCACTTACCAGAGAGAAACAGAAACCAATGGGAACCAAGTTGCCAGGTCCAGGACTCAAACCACGGTCAACCATATGGGAGTCCAGGGCCTTAACCACCACAATACTTGCTGGTCCCCACTCTGGCTGCTTCTTAAATTTCAATCACTGTTTTTAATTAATTTGATTATGATGTATCTTAGTGTCATGTTCTTCCCATCATGTGTGTGTGTGTGTGTGTGTGTGTGTTTGTGTTTGGGGCTTGTTGATGTGAATCTGGTGCTTGTAGTTTTTATCGAATTTGAAAAATTATTTACTATTATTTCTTCAAATATGTCTTCTATGTTCTTTTCTTCAGGCATGTATATTATAAGAAAACATATTAAGTATATTAAGCCTTTTAAGTTGGTTCACGGCTCAGGTGATCTGCTCATTTTAATATTTTTAAAAGGAATTATTTATTTATGTAATTGTATTTGTTATTATTATTTTTTAATTTAACCAGAGAGTGACAGAGAGAGAAAGAGAGAAAGGGAAAGTGAGAAAGCAAGCCACCAGGTCTGGGACTCATTGACCACGTGGGAGTCCAGCACCCTTAACTATCATGCCACCTCAAGGCCCCTGTTCATTTTAATTTTTAGTATTTTAATTTTTTCTGTTTTATTTTAGGCAGTTTCTATTGCTACATCTTCAAGTTCACTGATCTTTTTTTCTACAATGTCTAATCTGCTGTTAATTTCATCCAGTATTCTATTTCTTCTCAGAAAGTGTAGATTTCATCTCCAGAAGTTTAACTTCGGTCTTTTTTAAATTTAAATATCTTCCAGGTTTCTTTCTCTTTTTTTTGGAGAGGTTTTTGCTATAGGGCGCATGCACTCAAAAGAAAAACAGAGATAGACAGAGAGACAGAAAATGAGAAATCATCCCCCGGGGGTATGGCCACACTACAATTCCTTCTCCTCCATTCTCCTCTCGGGATCTTGGGCACACATGCACACGGGCATGAGTTCAAGGTCCGGGACTCGAACCACAGTCGACTACATGGGCGTCCAGAGACATAGGCGTTATGCCAACTGCTGGTCCCAAATATTCTCCAGGTTTCTACTTAACTTTTAGAATATATGGGATACAGTTATCAAAGCTGTTTTCATATCCTTTTCTCATAATTTTAGTATCTGGATCAATTCCAGTTGACAGATTTTTCTCTTCATTTCAATCACATTTTCCTTTTTCTTCTGATCTGATTTTTTTTTAATATGCAAGACATCATGAATTCTACCTTGTTTGTTGTTGAACATGTTTGTATTCATATAAATATTAATAAGATTTGTCCTGGGACATACTGTAGTTATTCCAAAGCAGTGTGAAACTGTTAGGGGTTTCTTTAAAACTTTATTGGGTGCTGCCAAAGCACTGTTTGTTTAGAGCTAATTTTGTCCCACTAATGATGCAAAACTCCTGAATAATTCACCTGGTGCCATATGAATTATAAAATTTTCTACTCTGGAGGCCTTTTGGTAGGGTGGTAGTTAAGGCACTGGACTCCCATGTGGCCTACTGTGGTTAGAGTTCCAGACCTGGTGGCTTGCTTTCTCACTTTCTCTTTCTCTCTCTCTCTTTCTCTCTCTGGTCAAATTAAAAAATAATAATAAATAAAATTAAAGATAAGTAATTCTTTAAAATATGTATTTTTCTACTCCAGCTGATTTTTTTTTGGGGGGGGAAGATTTTTGTTATAGGGCATGTGCGCTCGCCAGAAAGACAGAGAGAGACAGAGACAGAAAGCGAGAAATCATCCCCCAGAGGGATGGCCATGCCGCAATCCCTCTCCTCCATTCTCCTCTCAGGATCTTGGGCACGCATGCACATGTACCCAGCATGAGTTTAAGCCACCAAGTCTGGGACTCGAATTGTGGTCAACTACATGGGAGTCCAGCAACATAGCCATTACGCCAATTGCTGGTCCTGATTCCAGCTGGTATTAACAGGAACTATTCTAAACTCTCTTTGAGCTCCATTCATTGTTCCTTCTAATACTTTTGGTGGTTCTTTCCCAGTCTTTCATGACATGAACTCACTGGTCAGATCTTAGCTAATGACAGATCTCTGGAACTCTCAAACTGTGTAGTTCTCTCTTCTCTAGTGCTCTGACCTGCAAAATCTAACCATCTTGGCCTCTATAGACTCTCAGACACTTTGTCTCAACTCAGGGAGACCACTTTGCTTAGATTTTCCCTTCCTCTATCATTGCACCACTACCTGGAACCTCTACTTTAGCAACAACATAGGCCAGTCTCAGAGTTCACCTTATCTGTTTCCCATCTCTCAAAGATCACTATTCGCCATTGCTTGATGTCTAATGTTTTGAAAACGGTCATATACGTTTTGTCTGTATATTTACATATTTCAGAATGGAAGGTAAATAGGTTTCCGGGTACTATGTCATGGCTTAAAGTAGACAATCTTGTTCCTCATCAAACTTTTTTTTATTAGACTTTTGTTATAAGGCACATGTACTCACTGCAGAAAGACAGAGAGAGACAGTGAGAGGGCAAGTAAGAAATCACCTTCCAGGGACAATCACCACGCCACAGTCTCTTCTCCTCCTGGATTATGGGCATGCACACACATGTGCCTGGTGTGATCTTCAAGCTGCCAGGTGTGGGACTTGAACAGCAATAGGCCATGTGGGACTCCAGTGCCTTAACCATCACTCTGTTGACTCCCCTCATCAAACTTTTTTTTTTCGGAGAGGTTTTTGCTATAGGGCACATGCGCTCACCAGACAGAGAGAGAGAGACAGAGAGACAGAAAGTGAGAAATCACCCCCCAGGAGGGATGTCCACGCCACAATCCCTTCTCCTCCATTCTCCTCTCAGGATCTTGGGCATGCACACACACGCACCCGGCGTGAGTTTTAAGCCACTGGGTCTGGGACTGGAACCAGGGTCGACTATGTGGGAATCCAGCGACATAGCCATTACACTAACTGCTGGTCCCTTATCAAACTTTTAATAAATGAGTTTATTAAGTGAGTTTAATAAATGAGTAAATCAATTAGTTTAATGAATAAATACAATTATT
Organism: Tupaia belangeri chinensis; assembly: GCF_000334495.1. Lineage (NCBI taxonomy): Eukaryota > Metazoa > Chordata > Mammalia > Scandentia > Tupaiidae > Tupaia > Tupaia belangeri. The sequence goes on along the minus strand of NW_006159707.1, from coordinate 1,809,147 downwards.
TATGTCTGTATAGACACAAAAATTTACTATTTTATTGAGTTTTACAATCCCTTATTATCATTACTTATTCATTTTTTAAAAATAATTATTTAATTTTATTTATTATTATTATTCTCATTTTTAAATTTAACCAGAGAGAGGGAAAGTGAGAAAGCAAGCCACTAGGTCAGAGACTTGACCTGTGGTCGGCTATGTGGGAGTCCAGCACCTCAACCACCATGCCATCTGCTGGCCCCAATTATTATTTATTTTAGTGTTCAAATTAGCCCAATTTATTCAGTAGTTACAAGAATCCTTAAATATGAGTATTCTTACTGCAACATTTATCCATGAAAATTCAGGGACTAAGAGTGAAGAAGGGTAGCCCCTAAGGAAAAGCAGGGTGCCATTATCAGAAAAAAATAAGAATGTAAAAAAATGATTATTTTAGTAGTAATATTCAAGGGTAGAGGAAAGCAGAAGCATCCACATTATCCTTAAAACAATAAAAGTGCTTGGTAGACCCTGTGGAGAGCTTTTTTTTTAAAGAGTGTTGCTTGCATTTGTAGGGTATAACAACAACAAAATCCAGCACCCAGGAGCTCAACCAGAAGTCTAGGAGAATCTAGTTCTTATTGGCAGTTATGGGACAAACAGGTACTTGCAAGAAGAAGGATGCTCTTTGACATGCATTATGGAACTGCTTACAAGAAAGATGACATTCATTCTTCATCATTCAACAAGTTTTAATTCAAGGCTCATCCCTCTCAGGCATTCCTCTAAGTACTGAGGAATACAACATCAAACTCAATAAACAAATCCATACTCTCAGGGGCTTTGCACGTTGAGCAGTGCCTGGATAAAATGAGTTATCTTATGACAGTGTGTGAGATTCCAGCCCTCATTGCTCAAGGGATGCTTTTGCAGAGGGCTGGGTTTCTACCTGAATAAGAGGGGACAAGAATGATATCTAAGTATTGGTATTTGACTCACATGTATATTCTTACAAGATCCAGAGAATTGTAAGGAAGGCTTATCACAGGAGGCAGCATTTGAACTGGGCTTCGAAGTAGGAGTTTACTAAATAAAATAATAGAAGAGGTCTTCCATTCAGAGGAAGCAACATGTTCAAGTCATAGAGGCATTGAAAAACAACAATGAACTAGCAATAACTCAGTCACTGGAGCACAAAACAGGGATTCTAAGAAATAGGACAAGTTAGGTAATAAGGGTTCTCGAAATGCCTTTTATAGGTTTCAGATGGTATTCTATAGCCTATAATCATTCTAGAATTTTAGCAGCAGTAAGGCTTATTCAGACTTACTTGTTAGAAAGACCACTTGGGTGGCAATATAGATATTTGGGTAGAGGGAGATGAACAAAGTGTGGGAAAAAATCATTCCTTTGTTTAACAAATATTATCAAGGATCTGATACGTACTAGGCATTGTGCTAAATGTAAAGATTCAGTGATGAGCAAAACAGACATGTTCTTTGCTGTCCTGGAGCTTACAAAGAATCAGAAGAATAAAAACTTAAACAAATAATAGAAATATTTATTACAAATATGATTAATGCTATGAAAAAATGAGTTCTACCTTTAGAATATGTGATTGGGGGGTCAGTATGTGGTACTGGACTCTCTACATGGCCTACTGCAGTTTGAACTCCAGATCCAGTGGTTTGAAAATCATGCCAGGCACATGCACAAGCGTGCCCCAAATCTCAAGAGGAATGTGGAGGAAAAGCGATTACAGCATGGCCATCACCCCCTGGGGAGTGATTTCTCACTTTCCCTGTTCCTATCTCTCTCTGGAGAGCGTGCACATGCACACACACACACACACACACACACACACACACAATGGCAAAAATCTGAAATTTAAAAAAGAATATGTGATTGGGAGGAAGACTTAAGAGAGTCAAGGCAGACAGTGGTCAGAAAAGTCTTTCTGAGGAATTGTGTGTCAGTTGAGATCTGAAAGATGGTGAGAGACAAGCTGGTTCAAGGAGCAGGACCATTTAGAAAATTAAAGAAGAGCCCGTGGATTGTCTGGGGCAGGATGAGCAAAGGAGAGTGACTAAAGATAATCCTAGAGAGACACTACAGACCATGTTAGAGATATTAGGCATTGAATCAAGAGCCCTGGAAAGCCACACCATCTAGATTTGTGTGAGTATAGTCTATGATGTTCACTCAATGACAAAATTGCCTAATAAAACATTTCTCAGAACATAGCCTTGACTTTAAGTGACACATGACTGTATTTTAAGCTAGAGAGTAAGACGATCAAGTTTTCATTTTAAGAAACATCGGTAAAGCTCTTAGAATAATTTTAGCCAGCTAAGAGTGAACAAGAACAATGCTGGCAAAGAATGTGGAGCAACCAGATGTTTCATGTCGTTGGGGATGCAACTGGGTACAACTATTTTAAAAAGATTTCATGCCTTCTTATATAGTTAAATATGTACTTATCTTGTGATCCAGTGATTCTGTTCTTAGGTGTTTATTCAAGAGAAATTAAAACCTGTCCATTGTTCACAAGAAAAGATTTGTTGAGCCAGTTGGTAGTGTGGAGGTTAAGGTGACTGTATCCCACATGCTTGACTGTGTGGTCCATGTCCTAGAACTAGTGTGTTTTAAAACTTGGGGCACATGTGTACATGTGCCCAAAAATCTCAAGAGGAAAATAGAGAAGCGATGGTCATCCTCCCTTGGGGATGCCTTCTCACTTTCTCTCTTTCTCTGTCTCTCTCTGGTGAGCACATGAACCCCATAGCGAATTAGAAAGAAAAAAAAAAAAGATTTGTACAACAATATTCTTATGAACTTTAATCATAATAGCTCCAACTGGAAACAACCCAAATGTCAATCAACATGAGGATGGGTAAAAATGAAAAAAAAAAACAAAAACTGTGGTATATCCATTCAGAGGAATACCTCTTATTAAGACAAAGAAATAGACTTGATATAAACAACAATATGAATGACTCTGATAGGCATGTTCAGCAAGAGAAGCCAGGCACCTAAGGGTATCTGTGGTATGACTCCATGTATATGACATTCTAGAACAAACAGAACTGATGTATGGTGATATTAATTAGAAAATTGATTTTCTGGTGGCAGGTGTGTGTGTGGGGAGAGGGCAGGTGAGTGAAGATTTTGTCAAAATGAGTCAAAATTTTCATTTTACATGTGAAAATTTTATGGGTCAGCCTGTGACCTGGTTGTTACATATGCTGGATTCCACATGGCTGACCATGTGACTTGAGTCCTGGACATTGACTTGAAGGACATGCTGTACACATTTATGTGTATGTCCAAAATCCCAAAAGGAGGGAAGAATGGGAGAGAAGGGATTGCTGTGTGATCTTCCCTTTTTGGGAGTGCTTATCCTTTCTCTCCTGTTACTTTCTGGTGAGTGCACATGCCCTCTGGCAAATTAAAAAACAGTGTGAATTTTAGTGTATTTAAGTTATACCATGACAAAAAAAAAAAAGAGGAAAAAAAGAAAATCTGTGGTGTTTTCAGAGTATTCTGGGGATGACTGTAGAGAAATAGTGCGAGGGAAGATTAAGAAAGCAGGTTGGAGACAAAATAACTTGCTGAAACATTGAATGAGGAGGAGGGAAGAGCCAAAACTAACTCTTAGATTTCTGGAAAGGGCAGCTTAATGACTGGTAGTGTTATTACTGATCTGAGGAAAACCAGGAATGGAACAAATTTGTAGCAAGGGTGACCAGCAGGTGGCGTGGTTAAGGCGCTGGACACTCCCACATGGCTGACCAGCGTTCAAGTCCTGAATCTGGTGGCTTGCTTTCTCACTTCTCTCTCTCTCACTCTCACCCTCTGTCTCTCTCTGATCAAATTTTAAAAAAATAAATAAATGAAGGAATAAATAAAATAAAATTAATTATTTAAAAAATTTGTAGCAAGGTGGAGGCAGGTGGGGGCAGTAGGGAGAAATAAGGAGACTAATTTTTTAAATTAACTTTCTTTTCTCTTTTTCTTTCTTTCTTTCTCTCTCTTTTTCTTTCTTTCTTCCCTTCTTTCTTCTCTTCTTCCTTCCTTCCTTCCTTCCTTCCTTCTTTCTTCTCTCTCTTTTTCTTTCTTTCTTTCTTTCTTTCTTTCTTTCTTTTTTTCTTTCCCTTCCTTCCTTCTTTCTTCTCTCTCTTTCTTTCTTTCTCTTTCTTTCTTTCTTTCTTTCTTTCTTTCTTTCTTTCTTCTTTTTTATTCTCTTTCTTTCTTCCATGAATGAGGGAAACACAGAGAGAGCAACACAGAGTGATAGAGAAAAGCGGCACCTCCGACAGAGTCCTGAGGCCATGATCCACTCCTAGGCTTCAGCCCACCCTGGAGCCTGGGCAAGCAAGTGCCCAGTGTACTCAGGGGAACCTCCAGACATGAGCAAGGAACCTTCCCATGTGGGATTGCCTCACAGAGAATCACATGTCTGATCCCAGAGGCTAAATTTTGACATGTCCATCTGAGAATGGGGAGGCATGGATCACCTCATTCAACACATTGTCTTATTTCTCCTCCTATTCCTATTTTGCTGTTTTCTTCTTTGGTGTATCAGATTTCCTTTTGACTCACTCTTCCACTTTCTTCTAGTGATTTTTTTTTTAAGAGACTTTTTTTTGCTATAGGGCATGTGCACTCACCAGAGACACCTGGGATGATGGTCACACCACATAATCCCTTCTCCTCCATTCTCCTCTTGGGATTTTGGGCATGCTGGCACATGCATCCAGCATGAGTTTCAAGCCTTTGGTCCGGAACTGCTGTCAACTAAGTGGTAGTCCAATGATGTAATCATTATGCCATTTGCTGGTCCCATAGCAATGGTTCTTAAATCACCGCCATGCCCCTGAGGGTTGGGAAGAAGAGTGTTTTTGGTTGACATGGTCAGAGGAGGTATGTGCTACTAAGGTTCAGTGCATAGGAGCCATGGATGCTGGACAGAGATAGTCCCACAGAATGAGAAATTCTCCCTCTCACTGGACATCCACATAGGCAAAAGCCATGTTTATAATTATCTGAGAACCTAATGTCTTTTTTTTTCAATTTTAGTATGTCCTAAAATTTCCAGTAATACAATTACCACAGAAACTGAGGGAGAATTGTTTTCCATTTGCTCAGAACTTGACCGAGCATTGTTCTCCATTCCAGAAAAATGGTGTCTCCAATATAACTACAGTCTTGGTGTGTGAGGAATCGATTCAACAGTGCCGCGGCAGTCTGCTGTAATAGTGACACTATTCATCAGTGCCACCACCTGCCAGCTTCACTGAGTCTGCCAGTAAAGACCATTCCCAAGTATTCACATTGTGAAAGGCATTTTATTTTATGATTGTTAGTTTTCTTTTGTTTTTCCTTTATATCAGAGACAATTCATTACAGAAATATACATTTTAAAAATTGTGTCTTAGGAGAAAAAAAAAAACAAAAAAAGTTGTCTTAGGTATAGACTATATTATTTGTAATTACCATTTTGAGATAGTAAAGATGGTGTTACAAACTATTTTTTATCAAGAGAAGTTGCAGTGGGAACAACAAGTAGCATGGTTTCCCACATGACCCACTCCGTGGTTCAAGTTCTAGACCTAGTGGCTTGAAAATCATGCCGGCTGCATGAGCACACATGCCCAAAGTCCCGAAAGGAGGATGAAGAAGGGGTTATAGCATAGCCGTTTATGTGACTTTGGACAAGTTAATTACCCTCACCTGCAAAATGGGGATATTATTCTTACCTCATAGGACTGTCTGAGGACAGTGATGAATAATTAATTAACATTTGTAATGTACTTAGCACAATGTCTACCTGCCACATATTTAATACTGAATAAGTTTCAGTTAAGTAAAATAAACATGCTCTTTCCAAAAAATCTTATCCATGTTCTTGTCTTCAATTTCCATTTATGCATTACTGTGGAAAAATTTCTAAGTTTGCCAATATTTTGGGCTGAGGCCACAGATAGGTCAGTGGTTAAAGTGGACTCCCATAGGTTCAAGTGTGGCTTGAGACCCAGATCTGGTAGCATACTTTCTCACTTTCCCTTTCTCTTAGTCTGTCTCTCTGCGGTCAAATTAAAAATAAATAAACAAATAAATAAATAAATAAAATTTAAATAAATAATTCTTAATAATAATAAAAAAAGAAACAAAGAAAGTATTTTGGGCTGGCCCCATGGCCTGGGAGTTAAGGGATCCAGATCCCACATGGCTGACGATTGTTTAAGTCCTGGCCCCTTTCTCTTGAAAAACTTGCCAGGCATGTGTGCATGTGTGCTCAAGGTCTTGATCAAATGGAGAGATGGAGGGGAAGGGATTTCAACAAGATCACATCCCTGAGCGGTGCTTTCTCCCTCTCCTTCTCTTTGACACCCTCTCTGGCCAGGGCATGTACCCACCGGCAATTAAAATAAAATATTTTAACTGGGGACCAACAGGTGGCATGGTGGTTGAGGTTCTGGACTCCCACATGGCTGACCACGTTTTGAGTACAAGACCGGCCATTTGCTTTCTCACTTTCTCTCTCTGTCTCTCTCTCTCTGTCTTTCTCTGGAGAGCACATATGCCCTATAGCAAATTCAATAATAGAACAATAATTAAATTAAATTAAATTAAAAAGTATTTTGACTGAGACTTGTCTTAAAAATACATACACATACATATTTCATGATGGTAAAGTCTTGGGAGAAAAAAATTCTTTTCTTTCAGCTACATACTTTTGTAAGTTTAAGGTTAGTAATTTCACCTTCTCAATAAGATAGGGAAGAGAAGCCAAAGCATATTTACATTCTGGTAATTCAAGAAACTGAAGGACCCAAGGAACAAAGACAAATGGAGAAAAGGTCTCATTTAAATTTAAATTTGTACAGCTGGTGTGTTTTATGTTCACTAAGAAAAGGCAAAAATCTTTCAGAGATAGTTAAAGGTTTTTCTCGAGTTATTCCATAACAACTTACTGTAGGATAGGGCATTTGATGTTAAATATAAATTCTCAAACTGTAAATTTCAACCACAAGGCATGCAAAAGAGTGTAATATTCATTTAATCCAGGAAAACATACTTGTTGTAGGAAATGGCATTTGCTTACTCAAATAACTGTGTTGATGCCAGCCATTACTCTATGCAGAACTTTGTTTTGGGGTTCATTACTAATGAACTATGCAGGTAAAATAAAAGTGGTGCTCTATGGGACTGGTCCCATAACCTAGTAGTTAAGGGAGCCAGATCCTATGTGGTCAAATCTTGGCCCAGTGGCCTGAAAAACAAGCTGAGCACATGTACATGACCCAAATCCTGACAGGATGGAGAAATGGAAGAGAATGGATTGCAGCATGACCATGCCTCATCAAGGAGTGCTTTCTCCCTCTTTTTCTCTGTCTCTGGTGAGCACACGTGCCTTCTGGTAATTTTAAAAAGTGGTAGCGGGGCCAGCAGGTGGTACAGTGGTTAAGGGCACTGGACTCCCACATGGCCAACCACAGTTTGAGTCCCAGATCTGGTGGTTTGCTTTCTCACTTTCTCTCTCTCTCTCTGTCCCTCTCCAGTGAGACTAAAAATAAATAATAAAAATAAAATAAATTTAAATAAAATAATTTTTTAAAAATGGTAACACAAGCTAGTCAGTGGTGTGTAGTTAAGGTGGCTGGATCCCACATGTCTGATTGCTTGATTTGAGTCCCAGACCCAGCAGGTTGTGGCATTGCCATCCCCTTCCAGGGTGGTGATTTCTCACTTTCCTTTTCGCTCTCATTCTCTCTTTGGTGAGTTCATATGCCCTATAGCAAACTTAAAAAAAAAAAAAAAAAAAAAAAAAGAGGCTTCAGCAGAATTACATCTAACACAATATGAAGCCTGTTTTGTCTATCAGGGTGACCTAAAAATGTAAACCTCAAGCCTGAGATTCTTCTTCTATAGTTTCCTGGATCCTGGCTTGGATGCCCATCATCCTTCAATTGCTAGGTGAAGCTTTATATTTTCTTTCTTTTTTTAAAAAAAGAATTCTTTTTATTTATTTATTTACTTACTTATTTACTTATTTAAACTTGGCCAGAGAAAGAGAGACAGAGAGGGAAAGTGAGAAAGAAAGCCACCAGGTACAGGCCTCGAACCAAGTTGGCCATGTGGGAGTTCAGAATCTTAACCACCACACCACCTGCTAGCCTACTTTATATTTTCAGTGAAACCTTTGAGCACACAACTTATTGTTTCCCTGTTTTACACTTTCTTAGAGCACCATTCCTTTCCTTCTGTGCACCTGTCATAATTTGTAGTTTGCTTTTAATCTGGACCCAGCCAGGTGGCCCATGTTGCCATGGTTGGATAACATGGGAGGTCCAGGTTTGAGTCCCAGTCCAACCTAAAGGCTAGCATTGTGGCATACATCTGTAATTCCAGTGATTCAGTAGGCTGAGGCAAGAGGATCACAAGCTCAAGACCAGCCTGGGCAATAGAACAAGACCCTGCCTAAAAACAAGAAAACAAAAACAAAAGAAGAGATATCTGTCTTCTTGACTAGGCTAAATCCACCAGAGTGGTTCCTCAAAAGTGCCAGAGAACCAGGCTCTAGCACATTACCTGGCATATGGCAGGTGCTCAGTAAAATTTGTTGCGTGGTGAACTGTCACTTCAGTGCTCGAAGTTACAGGCTAAAGGTAAGGGTTTGAAAATTGACTGCATTTAGATAGTACTTTTTTTTAAGAGAGATTTTTGCTATAGGGTGCACACTCTTGCTGGAGAGACAGAGAGAGACAGAGAGACAGAAAGTGAGAAATCACCCCCCATGGGAGATGACCATGCCACAATCCCTTCTTCTCCATTCTCCTCTTAGGATTTTGGGCATGCATGTACACATGCCTGGTGTGAGTTTTAAGCTGCCAGGTCTGGAACTTGAACCACGATCGACTATGTGGAAGTCCAGTGATGTAACCATTAAGCCATCTGCTAGTCCCTAGATAGTACTTTAACACAAGAGAATGAGTTAGATTTCCTCATTCGAAAGAGAAAGTGGAGAAAATGAGAGGGAAAAAGTCTGAAACAGAGCTTGGGGATCTCTAAAATTTATTTGGTATAAAGTTGGAGATGATAGCAAAGGAAACAAAAAAATGGAATGGGTAAAGTGGTAAAAAGAAATCCAGAAGAGGATCGATCACCTGTGTGGCTTGATGGTTAAGGTAGCCAGATCTGACATAGCTGACTGCATGGTTCAAATCCCAGCCCCAGAAGCTTGAAAAATATGCCAGGTGTATTTGTACGCATGCCTCAAAATCTGACAGAGTGGAGACATGGAGGAGAAGGGATTATAGAGTGACTGTGTCCCACTGGGGAGTGCTTTCTCCCCCTTTGTCTGTCTTTCAGTCTCTCTAGCAAGTGCACATGCCCTTTAGCAAAGAAGAAAGGAAGAAAGAAAGAAAAAAAATAAAAAGAAAAGAAGGAAGGAAGGAGGGAGGAGAGAGAGAGAGAGAAAGAAAAAGAAAGAAATCCAAAGAATATGCTGTCAAATAACATAGAATGACTAATTCTTGAGAATCTCTCAGGAATTAGTCAGCTGTGGCATATGCAGCTAAGAAACAAATCAAGATTGGGGCCGGCAGGTGGCGTGGTGGTTGAGGGGGCAGACTCCCACAGGGCGGACCATGGTTGGAGTCCTGGACCTGGTGGCTTGCTCTCTCACTTTCCCTTTCTCTCTCTCTGTCTCTCAGATTGAACAAATAAATAATAATAAAGTTAAATAAAAAATAATTCTTTAAAAAAATAAAATAATCAAGACGAGGACAGTAACCTTACCCCTGAGTTTGGCGGCTTCGAGGTCAGTTGAGACCTGTATAAGAGCAGTTTTTGGGGAGGAGTGGAGATGTCAGATTAGAGTGGGCTGGGAAAAGGAGGTAAGCAAGTGGAAGCAACTTGTGTAGCATACTTTTCCAAAAAGCTTTGCAGGGAAGGAGAGCAGAAAAGTGGACTTGGAGATGAATGAGGCCTTCAGGAAGTTAATTTTGTTTGTTTGTTTGTTTTCTAATGGATATCACTAGAGTTTATATGATAACAAGAAATATTCAATGAAAAGAGATATTATTTAAGAAAAGGATAAGAGGTCCTCAATAATAAATCAGTGCTGGTCTTGTATTGTCATAATTTTCTAACCTACCCTTCTGCACCAAGTTAAGGAAGAGGTAATTTTAAAATGACTAGCATGGGACCAGCAGAGAGCACAGTAGCTGAGGTGCTGGACTCCCCATGGACAGCTGTGGTTCAAATGCCAGAACTGGCGACTCTCTCACTTTCCCTATCTCTCTCTCTGGTGAGCACACATGCACTAAAGCAAACTTAATAATAATAATAAAAAAAAATAAGGGGCCAGCAGGTGGCATGGTGATTAAAGGTGGCTGGAGTCCCACATGGCTGACAGTAGTTTGAGTCCCAGACCTGATGGCTTGCTTTCTTGCTTTCTCTCTTTCTCTCTGTCTCTCTCTACTGAGCACATGTGTCCTGTAGCAAATTGGAAAATAAAATTAAATAAAACCAAGTAAATAATTCTTCCAAAAAAATAACAAATAACTTTAAAAAAAATGACTAGCATGTCTGCATACAGTACATTACATTGCAGTTGAGGAGTGGTTCAATGGAACATGCAAACCTGTCTGGATAGACCTTCAAGAAACCACATCTTGGGTCAGTCTGTAGCATGCTCATTAGGGCAACTGGAGCCCACATGACTGATTACGTGGTTGGAATACCAGATCCAGTGGCTTCAGAAACACACAGGGCATGTGTGCATATGTGCCCAAAATCCCAAAGGAAGGGAGAAAGGGAGAAGGAATTGTAGCATGACCGTTGCTCATAGGGGGATTCTCTCTCTCTCTCTAGCGAGCACACACACACTCTGGCAAAATGAAGAAGAAAGAAAGAAAGAGAGAGAAATCATAACTTCTCTGGGAGTGTAAATTAGTTCCAGTGTTCCTCAGCCATGGTGCTATTGGCATTTGAGTTCAAATACTCTTATGTGTTGGGGGGTGAGGGAGGACTGTCCCATGCGTTGTAGGGTGTTTAGCAGAATCCTAGCCTTTATCCACTAGATACCAGTTGCATCTAGCATTACAGCCAAAAACTAGACATTGCTAACTGTTCTTGGAGGTGGGGATGGTGAGTGGAATTTCCCCAATTGAGAACCATGGAGTTACACAAACCTAAGAAGTCTAATTTTAAAGGTCAGGGGCCAGGTACAGTGGTTAAGGCAGTTGGATCTTGTGTGGCCAACTTCATGGTTCAGATCATGGATCTGGTGGCTTGAAAAGCACAAATAGAGAATGGAGGCAAAAGGATTATGCCATGGCCATCCCCACCCAGGATGGTGATGCTTTCCACATTTTCCCACTCCCTCGAGCCCCCTATCGCTCTCTAGTGAGTGCAAGCACCCTATAGCAAAATAATCTCCAAAAAAAAAAAAAGAATGTGGCTGGCGCAACCCCCCTATAGCAAAAAAAAAAAAAAGCTAGTCTTAACAGCTGTATAAATATTGATAAATATTACAGTTTTCATTGCCTTATGCTGTTGTGAAAAATTATTCATAAACTTAGTATGAAAGCATATTGTGCTATACATAAATGTTTATATTTTTTAAGTGGCAAATAATTTAATATAGTTTTTGTTTTTGAGAGAGATTTTTGCTATAGGGCAAGTGTATGTGTTTGCTGGAGAGAGAGAGACAAAGAGACAGAAAGCGAGAAATCACCGACCCAGGGAGTATGGCCATGCTACAATCACTTCTTTTTCCATCCTCCTCTCAAGATTTTGGGCATGCATGCACATGTGCCTGGCATGAGTTTAAGCTGCCAGGTCTGGAACTTGTCCAGCGACATAACCATTACACCAACTGCTGGTCCCATTTTAATATAATTTTTAACATTTTAAATAGAAAGGACTGTGAAAGAAAAAAAAATGTGTATGGGTGAATTGACTTTTGGGATGATGGCAGGAAAAGACATTAACATTTTTTGGTGCCTCCTGCATTTTACATTTTGTAAACCTGATTTTTTTCAAAGTGCTTTTTTGTTTTGTTTTTAGGTTTTTGCCATAGGGTGTGTGTGCTCCCCAAAGAGAGACAGAGGAAGAGATAGGGAAAGTGAGAAAATCACTCATCTTGGGATGGCCATGCCACAATCCCTTCTCCTTCATTATCCTTTTGAGGTTTTGGGCGTGCGTGCACACATGCACAGTGTGATTTTTCAAGCCATGGGTCAGGGATTCAAGCTGTTGTAACCATGTGGAAGTCCAGTGCCTTAACCACCAGGCTGCTTACCAGCCACCAAACAAACCAATGTGTGTTTTTTGTTTGTTTGTTTGTTTGGTTTTCTTTACATTCTCATTACATGAAAACAAAACAAAAAAACCTAGGTCCATTTTAAGAAGAAATTTAAAAACTCACCAACAGTTAACATTTGGGTGCCTATGCTTTATGATTTTCTGTCTGTGCATTCATTTAGTCATTCGCTTATTTATTACACATTCCTTTCAGAGAGAATAGGAACTGGACAGTTCAGGGAGGTTTTATCTGTTTGATATGGGGAAGATTTGAGCATATTCTAAAGTCAGTTGAAGGAGTTAGGTTAGAAAATAGAAGATGAGATGGTCCACAAAGTGAGCTTATGAGTCGGTAAGAGGGAATGGATTTTCAGCACACTGAAGAAATTATCTTTATTTACTTATTCAAAGAAGTATTCTATTTAATTAACTTATTTACTACTAAAAATTAGACCAGAGAGAGACTGAGAAAAAGGGAAAGTGAAAAAGCAAGTTGCCAGGTCTGGGATTGGAACACTATAGGCCATGTGGGAGTGCAGCGCTCCAACCACCATGCCACCGGCTGGCCCCAGGAATCATCTTTGGATTAGAAGAAAAAACTGTGGGCTGGTCCCATGGCCTATTGATTAAGGAAGTCAGATCCCATAAGGCTGGCAGCACAGTTCAAATCTGGCCTTGAGGGCTTGATAAACATGCTGGAGTGTGCATGCCTCTAATCCTGACAGGACGGAGAAATGAAGGGATTTCATATGGGCATATGAATACGCCCCATGGGGGGGTTGCTTTCTCCCTCTTTCTCTCTCTGTGTCTCTCTCTCTCTCTGGTTGGTACACTCATCCTCTGATGATTAATTTTAGATGTTTGCTATAGGTGTTTGTGTGTGCTTGCTGGAGAGAGATAGTGAGAAAGTAAGGGAGAAATCACCTGGGGAAGGGTCCCATTTCTTAGTACCTTTCCCTCCATTCTCCTCCTGGGATTTTTGGGCATGCATGCACATATGCCCGATGTGAATTTCAAGCCACCAGGCCTGAGACTTGAATTGTCATCAGCCATGTGCGAGTCCAGCACCTTAACCACACCACACCACCTGCTGGGCCCTCCTCTGAAAAATATTTTAAAAAAGAAAATAAAATTATGAGAAGATGAAAAGAACACACACTGGTATATACGTATTTTGTATCTTCATGTACAAGGATACTTCAAAAAGCTTGTTGAAAAGTGGAATTAAAGTATGAGTGTATTTTGGTGCAAAAATTTTGAAACCCAAGTGAGTGCACATGTCCTATAACAACAACAAAAATCCCCTTAAAAGAAATAAATACGAAATTGGAAATCCATGCACAATTTTTGTTCTAAAAAAATGTGTATTTTTTAACCATAAATATACTCCAATTTTTAAATTTTTCTAATTTCCAGAGAGAGGTGCAAACACCCATAGTTTTTCATAATACTCAGTTTTCATAAACTTTTTGAACACCCCTCAGCTGTATACTGTATGTACATAAAAACATATCTTACTATATCTACATATATATTTATCTACACACATGCATGTGTATCTATATGTGTATATATATCTTAGTGTGTCTTCCTCCACATTTTCATAGTATCCTAACCCATCTCAGCACCTCAGTTTCTTTTTTCAAAAGACAGCAATGTTGCTTTCTTTTTTAAAATTTAAATAATTATTGTATTGTTATTCCCCAATTTGACGAGAGAGAGAGAGAGAGAGAGAGAGAGAGAGAGAGAATATGAATGAATGAATGAGACAGCAAGACGCCAGGTCCAGGACTGGAATCTCAGTGGGCCACGTGGAGTCCAGAGCCTTAACCACCACACCACCTGCTGGCCCTAGTAGCCCAGTTTTATTTTTTGGAGGGTTTTTTGGTATAGGGCCCTTGCCAGACAAACAGAGAGACAGAAAGCGCTCGCCAGACATACAGACAGAGAGACATACAGACAGAAAGCGAGAAATCACCCCCCAGAGGGGATGGTCACTCCGCAATCCCTTCTCCTCCATTCTCCTCTCCGATCTTGGGCACGCACGCACATGCGCCCGGCGTGAGTTTAAGCCGCGCGGTCCGGGACTTGAACCGCGGTCGACTACATGGGAGTCCAGCGACATAGCTGTTACGCTAACTGCTGGCCCCAGTAGCCCAGTTTTTAAAGCCATCTCTAGACATTGGACACTGGCAGTTTTTTTTTTTTTTTTTTAAACACCAATACCGTGACTTAATATCCGATGATAGAATATTTGTAGATATCCAGGATTTATTTCCTGAGCAGGAATTCATGCAAGTGGAATCGCTGAGTCAAAGGGTCTGTAAAATTCGGTGGCTAAAAATCACTTCGAAATCTCACAACA
>NW_006159707.1:1794039-1794314 GCF_000334495.1 Tupaia belangeri chinensis | reverse complement strand
GTCCGGCTTCGGGGAAGGAACCTTGTGTCGCAGCACAGGAGGAGGAAGGGGGGCGGTGGTGGAATCAAGTAAAACCGCAGCCGGCCGCGCGACAAGCACTGGGATCGGGACTCAGGGCGCAGCGGGCCTCCCAGCCTGGCTCGGAGGGGGTTCTGGCCAGGGGCCGCGCGCCCCGCCCAGGCGGTTGCTAAGGGCTTGCCCGGTCGGCTGGCTCAGTTGCTAGGGCCTCCATCTTGGGGCCGGTGGCCGCGGCGCCCCCGGAAGGGGTTGCCGAG
>NW_006159707.1:1772961-1793596 GCF_000334495.1 Tupaia belangeri chinensis | reverse complement strand
TTTTTTTTTCCTTTGCATTTTTCTGTTTCAGAGAATTGGAAGCTAAAGCTACCAAAGACGTAGAAAGAAATCTTAGCAGGTAAGACGGGCAAGCTCTCAGTGTCCCGCCCCATTATAATCGTGTCTTTCCACTCCGGTTCGCCTTTTCGGGGTTTAGAAGTTCCCTGGTGTCATTTTCTTTCGCACGCAGGGAACAGACATTCGGGAGTAGCGGCCTGGGGGAAGATTGGAAGGAGGAATTGCGGGGAGATGCGTAATTACGCGTGTGTTTCTTTCTTTCTTTTCTTTTTTTTTTTTTTTTTTTTTTAAAGTTAAAAGCAATTCTTGTAAACTTAGTTAAAGCATTCTCACCCTTTTAGAATTTAATTAGGGGACTTGTGCATTAATTACTATTGTAAATGGTTGCAGGCATTGTGTGAGTCATGATTGAGGCGGCCCTTATGGCGGGCTGTCAAACTGTTTTGGCTTCCCCGTTATTACTTTGTAGCTCAAATTGTTGCCTTTATAAAAAGATACTATGTGTTCACATTTTTTTCAACACATTGTAGTCAGGCGGATTCTGTTGCATTGGAAACTGTTTTGCCCTTGAACTTTACCAAGCAGAAGCTGCGTTTTGTTTTCCTTTGAAACTACATTTCTATGTTCGTTCTGAGTGTGCTCTTTTTTATCCGCTACCAAAATTTAAATTAAAAATCTGTTCCATGTATGTGTTGTCTTTCTTATGGGCCTGAGTGCTTTGGTACCGATAATTTAAAGCATCTCTTCGAAGGGAGTCTTTTTGTTTCAGTTGTGTGGGTTTTTTGCTGTGTGTTTGCTTGTTTCTTTCCTTCTTTTTTTTTTTTTTTTTTAAGCGAAATGTTTAGGGTTATTGAGCAGTAATTGTTTAAGCACCATGAAGTTGCATTTGTATTTAACTCTTTTTCACATTCATTTTCTATCTTACAGTTTTTTTTTTTTCCCCTTCTTATTCATCTTTTTCTTTTGAATCATATTGGGACACTCAGGAAACTTCCAGATTAACTAAATCAATGAACAGCTTTCTTTCACTTGAGCAGAATAAAATTAAATTTCTTCTATCGCAGGTCTTCATATAGTTGGCTCTTGGTTGTAAGTTTTAGGTTAATGTTACGGTTATTAACACAGTTCAAATCATCTGAATATCTTTCACTATTTAGATCTGTTCCAAATTGTTGGCTGTTTGGTTGTTATAGATTTGTTAAAGTGATCATTGAAAAAGTCTGTTTAGTTGGTGAAGGATGGGCGTTACTGGTTTATCCAAAAATTATTTTCTGTTACTCAAAATAATTACAGATTACTTAAAGGAAACCAAACTTGGCAAGACTGACTAAATAACTGTTCATTGGACATTTAAATTTTATCAAAAGCTATTAAATGTTAACATATGGACCCATTTAAAAAACAGATTGAATTGTAAAGGTGTTATTTCAGCACTAGAAAGAAGTTTTGGCTTTGAGTCTCTCCTATTTTTATTTTGTCAAGTAATTATATCAGTGCGATTTCTGTGAAGGTGTTCTAGAACTTAAAAATCACACCACAGGTGTATTTTTCATATGCTGTTATGGCCGTGTGGAACTTGGAGTCTCTGTATCAGCTGTGGATCAGAACTTGAATTCCAGCTCTGCTACTTTCAATATGCCCTTGACTCTTGGCAGTCCCTTAGCCTCTAATATATGAAATGAGAGGTTTGGGCCAGCCAGTTGCTAAAGTCTGTTAGGCTCCTTGAGTTAGATATGAAAAGGAGCCGAGTGCTGTCCGTGCCCACAGAAGGCTGGTGCAAGTGAGTAGGAGGACTGTACTACGTATACAAATAACTAATACAAGGCAGATGATGAGAAGGTATCACTTGATTGATTTGCTTGAGGATCTTTTGTCAGAAGGTTTGAAATGAAAAGTATCAAGACTTTAAGGCAGTGCATGTTAAAAAATCCAATGAGAGGGGAACCTTTTTTAAAAGATTATTTATTGAGACCAGCAAGTGGTATAATGGTTATGTTGCTGGACTCCCAAGAGCTTAAACTTGACCTGGACCCAAGAGCTTAAAATTCATGCCAGGTGTGAGTGTGTGTGCCCAAAATCCCAAGAGGAAAATGGAGGAGAAGGGATTATGCCATGGCCAGCCCACCTGGGGGGTAATTTCTCACCTTCTGTCTCCCTGTCTCTCTGGCAGGTACACCCCTCCCTATAGCAAAAAATCTCTCTTTAGGAAAATAAAAAAACAAAACAAAACAAAGATGATTACTTCTTCCATTACAGAGAGATACAGAGAGAAGGAAAGGTGTGTACCCTGACAGGGTCCTCATGCCTTGATTCACCCTTAGTTCTAGTCAGCCCAGATGATGGGCATGTGCCAAACATGTTCAGGAAGGTCCTGGGATGTGAACTCAGGACCTTTCACACATGGGTTGAGTTGTAATCTGCTGTGTCACTGCCTGGCCCTGATAGGGAAATATTTCTCAAAGATGAAAAGTGTTCTGGAGAGAGAGAGATGTGATTAGGTGGACAAGTGCATCCTTTTCCCTCCATCACAAGCTCTGCTTTTTTCCCCAAACAAAAATATATGTCTTTGTCTATAGTGCTCTCCTCAGGAAGTCAAGGCATTGTATTCATTTAGTAAACATCTGTGGAACATATTCTGTATTTCAAATGTGGGAGTAAGCTTTAGGGAGGTGAAGAATGCAGGTAGCTAAATGTATCGAATGCTTATGGCACACTTTTCTAAAGATTTTACATGGACTCATCTGATCCTTGGAAAACTCTTTGCAGTAGGTTCTGTTAATAGTATCCCTATCTTACATTATGCACAATTTTAAGGCTTAAAGAGGGTTAGTAACTTGCAGGAGGCCTCACCACTAGTAATTGGGAGGCACTATCAGGCTTACACTATATTATGTTCTTATTAGAGACATAGTTCTTTACCTTGAAAAATTTGGAAATTTCTTTTGGGAGGCAGAACCCACAAATGCTTGTAATGCTTCTAGATCAGTTTCTCATCCTGGGCACTGCTGACATTTTGAGTTAGAAAATTCATTGTCATGAGGGCTGTCCAGTGTGTTTGGCATCTGCCCGTGGTATTCTTTGTCTAGTTGTGACCATCCTGTTTCCAAATGTTGCCAGATGTCACCAGAGGTGGGACAAAATCAGTTCTCTTTGAGAACCACTGTTTTCTAGAACTTAATTTAAATTTTTAATGTGAGAGTCTTAAATCATTAAATGTTGAATTAATTTAGACATCTTTCAATATCATGGAATTGCAAACCCCGTTATGTGGACTCCCAGTATAAAGGCTCTGGTCTCTGTATGTCAAAGATGTGTTGCCATTTTTCCTTTTCTTCTATTAAGCTGCAGGTCCTCAAAACTGCACCAGGTAGCCAGTGCCAGTAAAATAAAATTGGCACACTTACTTCATAGGTAACCTGTCTTTCACAGTTGGCATTAAATTTGTCATAATGTTAAGTATTATGGGCATTCAGAAGAGATCGCTTTAGTGTCTAGATGAGGGTGATCACCACTGGAATTGAATTTTAAGGAATCAATTTTGAAAGGCTGAAAACGGAGCATTGCAAGATCAGCAGAAGTAAAAGCACAAAATCCAGAAAATACAGGGGATTTTGATAAGCAGTGGGCAGTTACGGTGTGGGTTGTCATGTTAGACATTTGTAGAAAACTGGTTGGGCCCAGAAGTGGAGGTTCTTAAATGTTAAGTTGAGAAGTTCCTGCATAAATCTTTAGGTACAGGCAGCTGTTGCACGCGTTGGGTAGGGTACTGTGTAGAATAATCTAGGCTGCGGTTAATGATCGTATGTATTTATGAGACATAACTAGTGATTTAGGCAAGAGGTGATGACCTGGACTAAAAGTGGTGCTAGAAAAGAGATGAGAGCATGAGATACCGAGCAACTGGAATCTGGGATTTGGCAACTGATTAGTTATGAAGAGTCATCTGTAGGAGTCTGGGTGAATGGGAGACTGACCTAGCTCAGCACAGGATAAAGGTCTGAGCAGAATTAGGAGTGGGGAAAGATGAGGAGTTACATTTTCTAGTTGTAAAAAAATGTATATGTATACATATACATATATATCTCGGTAAAACTCAGACGGTCTGATTTTTAAAACAATTTGGAAGACCAGCCCTACAGTGTGACAGTTAAGGGAGGGAGGCCACATGGCTAGTTGTGGTTGGATTCGCATGGCCCTGGTGGCTTGAAAAACATACCAGACGTGTGTGTTCATGCTCCAGAGCTTGACAGGATGGAGAAATGGAGGAAAAATGATTGCTGCATGACCGCACTGCATTGGGAGTCTCTCTGTCTGTCTCACAAATGCATGTACCCTCTAGCAATTAAAATTTGGTGGGACAGCAGGTGTCTTGGTGCTTAAGGCATTGGATTCCACATGGCCAACTAACTCCACGATTTGAGTCCCAGGCCTGGCTGCTTGTGAAACATGCTGCACGCATGTGTATGTGTACTCAACACCCCAAGAGGAAATCCCATGGAGAAGGGATTGTGGCATGGCCATCCCCTCTGGGGGGTCATTTCTTACTTTGTCTCTCTCTGTGTCTCTCTCCAGTGAAATCTTTAAAAATAAATAAATAAATAAATCAACAACAAAACCATCCCAGGCCAGTTTGTTGAATATTTAGAGCTGGTCCGTGACCATAAGCTTAGTCTTGGTATGGCGTGCCAGCCAGTATACTGACTGTATTACAAATGACAAAAAGACAGATCCAGTAACTTATTTAAGGTTATGTTCTCCAACAAGTGACAGAGCTGGGATTCAGACTATGTGGTATTTTATTTTACAATATATTGCACAATAGATAAGATATAACTTTGTTTCTCCTTTCTTTCTGAAAAAGCAGCAACAATGGCCATTCTAGTTCTGCCTTTTCTTTTCTTTTTTTTTTTTTTTTTTTGAGAGGTTTTCGCTATAGGGTGCGTGCACTTGTCAGACAGACAGAGAGAGACATAAAGCAAGAAATCACCCCCCAGGGGGGATGGCCACGCCGCAATCCCTTCTCCTCCATTCTCCTCTCGGGATCTTGGGCATGCACGCACACACGCCTGGCGTGAGTTTTACGCCTCTGGGTCCAGGACGCGAACCGCAGTTGACTACGTGGGAGTCCAGCGACATAGCCATTACACTAACTGCTGGTCCCTAGTTCTGCCTTTTCTGTGATGTATGTGTATTGCCTGAAGTAGAAGCTGACACCAACATGCTTCATGTTTTACTGATTTTCTTCACTCCTCCAAAACCAACTGTTAAATACCATTCCAAAATAAAAGTTTTTAAAGGTGACATATGCCATATAATGTAGCATCTGAACTGAAACACTCTTGTCATAGGCACTTTTGCCCTGGACACATGCTGTATCAGAAAAGACTAGACAATGGGAATAAACCGGGTCATTAGGTCTCCCTAGCTATAGCGGATCCTAAAATTGATCAATTTTTGTCTGGAAAAATCATCTTCTGTTTTGTTAAGCTTTTCTGTTGTTTTGCTTCAATATGGTTTGCAGGCCAGCAAATTCATATTGTTGGGTTTTCTTTCTAGCTTAATTTGGCAGCTGATAGATAGATAGATAGAATAAGTGAATCATAAACTGTAGGCTTAATTTGAAAGTATGTAACAACTTTGGAAAACCTGGCTATAAACATCATAAAAAGAATATTCTATAATCTCTTTTGGGTTCTGGCATCTGAAATATGTCTGAAAGTATGCATTGGAAATATTTAAAGTCCTTTACAGTTCTGTTTTATGAAAGTATTGCCCATAATCAGAAAGGGAGGGGCTTAACTATATTTTGTTCAGACTGACTTATAAGCCTTTCACTCAAAATAAAATTTCCCCCCACCTTTTTTTTTTTATAGTTTGCCATTGGGTGTGTGCACTCTCCTGAGAGAGACAGAGAAAGGAAGAAAGTCAGAAATCACCCCTTTGGATGGTATGCCACAATCCCTTCTCCTCTATTCTCTTCTCAGGATGTTGGGTGCGCACACATGCACCTGGCATAATGTTCAGGCTCAAGTCTGGGACTTGGACCATGCAGTCAGTCATGTGGGTTCAGCCTTCTTAACCTCCATGCCACCTGCTGGCCCCCAGTACCTCTCCCATTTTACATTTAAAAATATCATTCTAACCTTAAGCAAAGTAGCAAAAAAAAAAATGCAATGAATATCTGTATCTCTTTACTTAGGCTTACATATTATTAGTATTTTTTTCCACTTTTCTTTAACTGTGATACTTTACCCCAAAGTGCAACAGTATATCTTGCGATAATTAAATTCTGCATGACAATGGTTAGCTCTAGCTGCCTTGGCATAGGCAGGGGGCACCCCTTTACCGTGCTCTTATGCTCCCGATTGGCTGGAAGACTGGTTGGGAAGGGGACCCTAGCACCATCAGACCCTGTCAGTGGCCTCCTTCCCTCCCTTTCCTTGCCACTTCTCTCACATGAAAGAAATCAGGAAGTAAATTTAAAAACAAATGATCACACACTGGAAGTTTAACTTCAAATACTATTTGGTTCATATTCAAAATCTCTCACTTGTCCTAATAATGATTTTAAAAGACATTTTGGTTCTTTTCCTCAAGTCTTTATTCCGGGGTTGCATTTACTGTTCTGTCTGTGAAGTTTCTTTTGTATTACGCGCAGTTTTCCTTTTTGCTCCTTTTGCGATGTGTATTTTGGAACAGCCCAGACTAGTTCTTTATACTGACTTCAATTTGGATTTGATTTGTCTGATCCTTTCTATATGATTAGATTCAAGTTAAAACCTTTGGGGGTGGACAACAGGTGGCATGTTAGTTAAGGTGCTGGACTCCCTCATGTGCAACTGCTGTTTGAGTCCTGGACCTGGCAGGTTGCTTGCTTTCTCTCTTTCTCTTTCTCTCTCTTATGAGCGCACATGACCTATAGCAAATTTAAAATGCAGTAATAATAATAAATAAAATTAAATAGTTCTAAAAAAAGACTTCTGGCAGGAATATCTCATAGGTGATGATGTGTTCTTAAGTGCCTCACATCACGCTCCTTCCCTCAGCGTTTGTAAATAAATTAACTGAAAGCTTTTAATACTTTTCCTTTACATTGACTCAATTGTTTCACTTTAGGAAGTGCTAATTCATTTAAACTGAGATGTGATTTTAAATATTGATATTTGAGATTAAAATAATCACAGGTTTTTAAACTTAAATTGATCAGTCGTATTAATTGCTGCCTTTAATAAGGTTATACTGAAGGTAGCTGTCTTATTGTTGGGCATAAAAGTTACTTGTTTTCAGCTTTGACCAATGATAAACTGATAATATTGGGAAGAAAGAAGACACTGGGAGGGTACTTGTCATATGCATTCTTAAAAGGGTGTCCCATTGATGTTGGATTGAATTTTGTTACCAGAATAAAAGTTTCAATCCTGGATTCCATAGGGGGGCCCTGCTTGTACAGGGTCCCTACTCTTGTACAGAGTAGTTTGAAAAACTGAATACATGGAAAATTAGAAACAAAACAGAAAAGTGCCTAGAGATGGTACTTAGCACTTATCAAATTTGAGACATTGATGATGGGGGGGTTGTCAGTTGAGCTGAATAGTATCAATAAAAGGTAGACTTGAGGTTCAAAAGAGAAAGTAATATTCAACTAAGGTATCATTGTTCACACACAAAAAAAACCCCATGAAAATAAATAAAGTTTAAATTTTTTATGATTTGTGCAGTCTATGTGTTTGAGTAGGCTGTGGCATAGAAATCCTAGCATTTCTCTCTCTTTTTTTTTTTTTTTAAGAGAGATTTTTGCTATAGGATGAGTGCACTGGCTGGAGAGACAGAAAGTGAGAAATTGTCCCCTCTACCACCCACGGGGTGGTGGAGGCTATGTAGGAATCCTTTCTCCTCCATTCTCTTGAGATTTGGGGCAAGCACAAAATCATACACACACACACACACACACACACACACACGTTCTAGTGTGAGTTTCAATCCACAGTTTGGGACTCTAGCCGCTGTGGGCCATGTGGGCGTCCAGTGACATCCACTGGTCCTGAAATTCTACCATTTCTACTTTTTTTCTACTTAAAAAAAAATTGTTGGGACCAGCACATGGGACCATAAATGGTTGTGTCACTGGACTGCCACGTACTCGACCATGGTTTGAGTCCTGGACCCGGTGGCTTAAACTCACGCCAGACGTGTGTGCGTGCATGCCCAAAGTCCCAAGAGGAGAATGGAAGAGAAGAAATTGTGGTGTGGCCATCCTCCTGGAGAGTGATTTCTCATCTTTTGTCTCTCTGTCTCTCCTGTAAGCGGAAGTGCCCTATAGCAAAAATCTCTCAAAAAAAAATTTTTTTTTGCTGCAGGGTGTGTGCACTTGAAGTAGAGACACCAAGAGGGAGAGAAAGAGGAAGAAAGGAACACCCCTAGAGAAAGCAAACCCCAGGTCAGATGACCACGTAGGAACCTCTTCTTCATCTCTCATTTAGGAATTTTGGTCACACATGCGCATGGACCTGGTAGGCTTCAGATCTGGGGCTTGAATTGCACAGTTGGTTACTGGGGCACCAGCCACCGCAATTACCATGCCATTAGTTGGCCTGCATTTCCATTCTTATAATTAGGAAAAACATTTTTAATTTTTTTTTGGAGAGGTTTTTGCTCTAGGGTGCATGTGCTCACCAGAAAAACAGAGAGAGACAGAGAGACAGAAAATGAGAAATCTCCTCCTAGGGCGGATGGCCACACCATAGTCTCTTCTCCTCCATTCTCTTCTTGGGATCTTGGGCATGCACGCACACATGCCTGGCATAAGTTTAAGCCACCAGGTCCGGGACTTGAACCATGGTCGACTACATGGGAGTCCAGCGACATAGCCATTACACTAACAACTGGTCCCAACATTTTGAATTTTTGGCAGTAATCTATTATGTGACAATGACTCAGCTAACTTTCCATTTCAAATGGAATGTTCAAACAGATTGAAACCTGGTAGAAGAATTTTATACTTTGAACTCTGCAACTATGTACTGCAAACAGTGATTGATTGGATTTTGTATAATAACAAACAAGATTTTAAACCAGCTAACTTGCTTTGTTGTTCTTCCTAGTAATTTTCAGTCAGTGAGCATTTATGAAGCATTTAGCTGCAGTGATACTGAATTTTTTTTATTTTGAAAATTATTTTTGTAATTTGTTATAGGGCACATGAACTTGCTAGAGATAGAAAGCACTACTACCCCAGGGGGTTGGCCATCTTACAATCTCTTTTCCTCTTTTTTCCTTGTGGAATTTTGAGGGGAGGAGGAGGAGAGGGAGAGAGAAAGCACCATTCAGGGAGGTTGACCAACCCACAATTCCTTTTCCTCTTGGGATTTTGAGCATGCATGCACATGTGCCTAGTATGTCTCCCAAGCTGACAGGTCCAGGACTCAAACCATGCAGTCAGGCATGGGAGATCCAGCTTCCTTAACCACTATGTCATTGGCTGGCCCAATTTTTTTTTTTTTTTTGCAATATGGTGCATGTGCTACCAGAGACATGGAGAGAAAGTGAGAAATTGTCTCATCTGGGGGGATGGCCACACTACAATCCTGTCTCTATTCTCCTCTTGGGATTTTGGTCACACATGCTTGCATGCCAGGCATGATTTTTTTCTTTCTTTCTTTTTTTTTTTTTTTAAGAATTATTTTATTTTATTTTAACTTTATTACTATTTTACAATTTGACCAAAAAGAGACAGAGAGAGAGAGGAAATGTGAGAAAGGAAGCCACTAGGTCCAGGACTTGAACCATGGATGGCATGTGGGAGTCCAGCGCTTTTACCCACCACACTACCTACTGCCCCTCCCTGCAATGCACATGAATTTCAAGCCACCTGGTCCAGGATTCTAATGGGGTTGGCCAGTGCCTTAACTGCTACGCCACCTGCTGGCTCCCATACTAAATATTTTTATAGTTAGAATATCTGTGCTTTGTTGACTTTGGTCCTTTCTTCCCTCTATTCTTTTAAAGTATCCCCGAAAATACATACGTGCACAAACAGGAGGAAATGGTGAGACATGCACTGATTTAAATGTATTTTAAAGTATTGCCTCCTCTTTGGTTATTGACTATACAACAATATCAGAGAAATATGTTTTATATATTCTACTTGTGAATCTCTAGGCTGTGAGGCATATAAGCAAAAATTTTACCTTGTAAAAGAAAGGACATACAATGTACGTTCCCTATTCTGCTGCAGGCTAATGATCTTCAAGCACAGTTCTGAACCCGTCAGTCTGAATTTCTTAGAAATGTTTTGCTGGCTTCCCAATGGAACTAAAGCCTGGAACTAAAGCTTGGCACCTGTTTTCTATTTAAATTGTCTCTTCCATTTCTTGCCTTATTCTCAAAATCCTCCTTCTCTAAATGTAACCTTCATTTTCTTTCATTTTTTATAATACCTTTATTGAGATAAAATTCACATACTATAAAATTTACCTTTTTAAAGAGTACATTGTATGTTTCAGTGGTTTGATGTATTTAATGAGTTGTACAATCATTACCACTATTTAATTCCAGAACATTTTCACACCTTCCTCCCCCCCAAAACCCATTCCTAATAACAATTACTCCTTTTTTGTCCCTCCTAAACTCTGGTAACACTAATCTTTCAGACACTCCGAATTTGCCTCTTCTAGACTTTTTATGTAAATAGAACATACGATTTCTTTTGTGTCTGTCATTTTTCATTTAGCATAGTTTTCTTTCTTTTTTCTTTTTTAAATTGTCAAAGGGTGAGTATGCTCACCTGAGAGAGATAGAGAGGCGAGAGAGAGAGAAAGCATCTCCCAATGGGGTGTGGTCATACTGTAATCCCTTCATTTTTCTATCCTGTCGGAATTTGGGGCATGTACACATAAGCCTGGCATGTTTTTTTTTTTTTTTTTGGAGAGGTTTTTGCTATAGGGCGCGTGCGCTCGCCAGACAGACAGAGACATAGAGACAGAAAGCGAGAAATCACCCCCCAGGGGGGATGGTCACGCCGCAATCCCTTCTCCTCCATTCTCCTCTCGGGATCTTGGGCACGCACGCACACGCGCCTGGCGTGAGATTTAAGCCACCGGGTCCGAGACGCGAACCGCTGTCGACTACGTGGGAATCCAGCGACATAGCCATTACGCTAACTGCTGGTTCCCAGCCCGGCGTGTTTCTTGAGCCACTGGACTGGGATTTTAACTGGGGTTGGCTATGTGGATCTAGCTGCCATAACCACTAGACCATACGGCCAGCCTGGGTTATATATATATATATTTTTATTATTGAGTTGTAAGAGTTCTTTATGTAGTTAGATACAAATACCTTATTTTATACAAAGGAGACTCTTCAGAGTTCATGGGAAATGTGTCTTATGAAAAACCTATGCATGGATTTCCATTTTGTGTTTTGCAACAAAATAGTACTTTAATTCCATTTTGCATGAACTTTGTGAAGTCTTATGATATATAATTTATAAATATTTTTTCCTAGTCTTATGAGTCCTGTTTTCACTTTCTTTTTTTTTTTTAAAGTTATTTAATTTTATGTGTTCATTCGTTTATTAATTTGACCAAAGAGAGACACAGAGAGAAAGAGGAAAAGTGAAAAAGCAAGCCACCAGGTCCGGGACTCGAACCATGGTTGGCCATGTGGGAGTGTCCATCGCCTTAACCACCACTCCACCTGCTGGTCCCTGTTTTCACTTTCTTGATGGTGTCCTTGAAGCACAAAAATTTTAAATGTTTAAGTTCAATTTACTTATTTTTTTCTGTCATTTGTTCTATTGGTACCCAATCAAAGGTCACACAGATGTACTGCTATGTTTTCTTCTAAAAGTTTTATAGTTTTAACTCATACATTTAGATCTGTAATCTATTTTCAATTAATTTAAAAATGTGATTTGAGGGTTCCAACCTTATTCTTTTTATGTAACTGTCCAGTTGTTGGAGCACCATTTGTTGAAAAGACTACACCTTTGCTGAAGATCAGTAGTCATAATGTAAGGAATTATGTCTGGACTCTATTCTATCATTATGCCAATTTTACATTGTCTTGATTACTGTATCTTTGTAATAGGTTAAAAACACGGGCTATTTTGCTTGCATTTCTGTTAGATTGTCGGAAAAGTCATGACACAGTTTTGCATAGAAAAACAAAAAATACGTTATGACTTTTTCAGCAATCCAATATATGACGTTTGGGGTCAGCTTGCTATCAATAATTTCAGCAGAAAAGGCACCCAGGAGTATGATAGGAGGTGTGTTGAACCTAAAAATTTCTTTGGACAGTATTGCATCTTAACAGGATTAAGTCTTTCCTTCATGAGCATAGAATTTTTTTCCATTTACTTAGGTCTTTAATTTTTTTCAAATGTGTCATACAGTTTTCATTGTACAATTGTACTTTTGTTAAGTTTATTCCCTCAGTATTTTACTCTTTTGATGGTGTCACATATGCCATTGTACTATTGATTTAATTCTTGGATTTCATTGCTACCGTGTAGAAATCCAATGTTTTTTCCCCCTCAGAGGATGGGCGTGTTCTCCAGAGGGAGAGGAAGGGAGAGGGAAAGAAGAAGGAGAAAGCATCCCCGTGGGAAGTGGTCATGCCTCAGTCTCATCCTCATTTTTCCCTCCTTTCAGTATTTTGGACATTCACACAAACATGCCCAGTGTGTTTTTCAAGCTATCAGGTTTGAGACTCCAACCGTGCAGTCAGCCATGTTGGGACAGAGTCACCTTAACCATCACGTCATAGACTGGCTCAGAATTCAAGAGATTAAAAAAAACATTTTTTTTTAAAATTGTGATTAAAGGGCCAGCAGGTGGCATAGTGGTTAAAGCACTGGACTCCCACATGGCTGACTCTGGTTCTAGTCCCAAACTTGGTGGCTTGAAACTTAGGCAAGGCACACCTGTGAATGTGCTCAAAATCCTGAGAGGAGAATGGAGGAGGAGGGATTTGCAGCATGGCTATCCCCCTGTGGGGGAGGTGATTTCTCTCTCCCTGTTATAGTCTGTCTTTCTGGTAAGCACAGACACTCTGTAGCAAAAGTTTCTCTCAAGAGGGGCTGACAGATGACATGGTGGTTGGAGTGTTGGACTCCCATACAACTGACTGTGGCTTGAGTCCCTGACCTGACAGCTTGCTTTCTCACTTTCTCTTTCTCCATCTGGTCAAATTAAACTAACAACAACAACAACAATAATAAATTAAATAATTTTTAAAAACTCACAAAATTTTTGATGAAATGTACAATTAACCATCTTTACCATTTTAAAGAATGTAGTTCAGGGGACCAGCAGTTAGCGTAATGGCTATGTCGCTGGACTCCCACGTAGTCAACCACGGTTCACGTCCCAGACCCGGTGGCTTAAAACTCACGCCAGGCGCATGTGCGTGCGTGCCCAAGATCCCAAGAGGAGAATGGTGGAGAAGGGATTGCAGCGTAACAATCCCCCCCTGGGGGGTGATTTCTCGCTTTCTGTCTCTCTGTCTCTCTCTGTCTGTCTGGCAAGTGCACATGCCCTATAGCAAAAACCTCTCCAAAAGAAAAAAAAAAAGAATGTAGTTCAATGGCATTAAGTATGCTCATTTTATCATGCATCTATCACCACCATCCATTTCCACAATTTTTCATCTTGTGAAACTGAAACTCTGTACCCATTAAACAGTTAGTCCCCTACCCCCATCTCCATTCAGTCCCTGGTAGCTACCAGTGTATTCTCTCTCTTTGAATTTGATAACTTTAGGTACCTCATTAATGGAATTATATAGTATTTGTCCTTTTATGACTGGTTTATTTAGCTTAGACAGTGTCTTCAAAGTTTATCTCCGTTGTAGCGTGTTGGCTCATTGATTTTCTTATGTTGTTCCAATAGTCTTTATGTGTGTGGACTAGTTAGGACTTTTGCTATATAGATCATGTCAGCTGTGAATAGTTTTATATTTTCCTTTCCAATCTTGTTTTTCTTTTTCTGCCTAATTTTGTTTACTATAACCTTTACAGTGTTGAATAGGAAGTGGCAAGATCAAACAACTTTATGTTATTACTAATCTTAAAATGAAAAACTCAAATATTAAATATTACATGAGCTGTGGGCTTTTTAAAGATGACCTTAATCAGTTTAAGGAAGTTTCCCTTTATTCCTAGTTTGCATGTTTCTGTCTTGTCATGATAGAGTGTTTTTTTCTATATACTGAGATCATCATGTAGTTTTTTCCTTCATTCTTTTAACATTGGTTTTTTTGTTTTGTTTTAATATTAAACCACCCTTGCATTCGTGGGGCAAATCTCACGTGTATAGTCCTTTCTTTTTTAAAAGAATCTTTTTTTAAAAAAAAAAAATTTGTCAACAGGCACATGTGCTCACCTGACTAGGGCAGGGAGAAAGCATTCCCCCAGGCTGGTTGGTGGTGTGGTGGTGCGGTGGTGAAGGTGGCTGGATCCCACATGGCCAACTGTGCAGTTTGAGTCCTGGACCTGGTGGCTTGAAAAACATGCCAGGCCTGTGTGCATGTGTACCCAAAATCCTGAAAGGAGATACAGAAAAGGTTTATGATAGGACCATTGCCTGTGGAGGAGGTGCTTTCTCACCCTTTTTTCTCTCCATCTAGCACAAACCCTCTGGCAAAATTAAAAAAGCCACCCCCCCTTGGGGGGTGGTTACACCACAATTCCTTTCCTCCTTACTCTGCTCTTTCTGGATTTGGGGCACATAGCCACATGCACCCAGTGTGTTTTTCAGGTCTCCTGGTCTGAGGCTTGAATTGTGTAGTCTGGTTTGTGGAATTCAGCTCCCTCAGCCATGATGTGTCGGCTAGCCCTTACTGATTTTTCTTGTAATTGCCAGAGGGTGTGTGCATTCAGACTTGTGAGCCATGTGGGATCCAACTTTCTTAACAACTAGACCACTGGGCCAGCCCTTGTATAGTTCTTTTTATATGTTGCTGTATTTGATTTGGTAGTCTTTCATTAACGATATTTGTGTTTGTATTCAGAAGCATCATTAATTTAATAGTTTCTGTTTTTCTTATATTTTTGTTTGCCCCCCATCTCATTATGCTATAATAGTTGTTTTTATATATTCAGTTCTGTTTTCCACTGTGTTCTTTCTCTTCTATGGTTGTAGCCTTTGTATCCTGGCCTCAGCCTGGTTTAGTGTTCTATACTTTGTTTCTTGAAGCTAACAGTTATTGTATACTTGTATGCATGTGTTAAGTACTTCATCTGTATTACCTAATTTTATCAACATAAATACCCTTTAAGGGAGGTACAATTTGAGACTTCTCATACATTAGGAGATAAGGGCAAGCAGATGGCCTGGATGTTGGGTGCTGGATCCGACATGTTACCTGCTTGCCCCTATGCTAGGTCCTGTGTCCTAATGGTAAAGGGAGGTGGATCCCACATGACAGACTGCAGTTTTAGCCTTGGCCCTGGTGAGTTGAAAAATGTGCTGGGCATATGTGTCTGCATTGCCAACATCCTGACAGGGTGGGTGAATGGAGGACAAGGCATTGTGATGTGACCATGCCCTATTGGGGGTGTCTCCCCTGCCCCCATCTCTATGTCTATGTCTCTCTCTGGCAAGCACACATACCCTCTCACATTTAAAAAAAAAAAAAGATTGGAATTAAATTGGTTCTTAAAAGAGAAAGTAGACTGTGGATAGGAATGAGGAAAGAATGTATTTTGGTAATGGTTAAGGAGTTATATGGAGTTATATTAAAGTCGAGGAAGCAGGAGTTGGCATCTAGAGTGCCCAGTGCCAAGTAGTACAAGACAAGTAGAATTGTTTTTTTGTCCCCAGACCAGTCCTAGTTGAAAGACTGAGATTAACATAGAAAATAATTAGAAAATGAGTATTGTTTAATTGCAGCTCAAAGGTAAGGTTTGTCTTACCTTAATGTTGAAAAGATTTTTGGAAGAATGAGTAAGTTAAGTTCCAGAAGAGTAGGATTTAGGTGGATAGATTTAGCAAACTGCGTTTTGGGTCAGCCTTACTACAACCTTGTAACATCTGACAAGTCACTTAGATTTTCTCACTTCAGCTTCTGTAACTATCAAATAGGAATAATACCAGTTCTCTGTTTCAGGGATATATGTTCAGAATGGATAATATCTCAAAGCACGGTGTAAACTGTAGAGTGCTTCTGTCCTTATAGTGGAATATCTGTTATTTTCTCAATTTCTAATCTAACTTTCTTCAACCTAAGCTTTTTATTTTAAAATAATACCAGAAGCAGAGAAATGCTGCAAGAATAGAACATAGACTACCTGGATATCTTTTACCCTAATTTCTCAAATGTTAACATTTAATTACATTTGCTTTAAAATTCCCCCTTCTTAAAAAAATATTTTGGAGAGGTTTTTGCTATAGGACGCATGCGCTTGCCAGGAAGACAGTGACAGAGAGACAGAAAGCAAGAAATCCATCCACCCAGGGGGATGGCCATGCCACAATCTCTTCTGCTCCATTTTTCCTCTTAGGATCTTGAGCATGCATGCACACATGCTAGGTGTGAGTTTAAGCCACTGGGTCTGGGACTCAAACCGCGTTTGAATACATGGGAATCCAGTGACAAAGCCATTACGCCAACTGCTGGTCCCCCCAAAATTCCCTTTTTTAATATACATACTATGTTTACCATCTAAGAGTAACTTACTGTCATGACGCCCCTCTACTCCTGAAAACTTAAGTATTTCCTAAAGTTACAGACATTTTCTTATGTGTTTGAGGGTTTTCTTTTTGTTTGTTTTATTTTATTTTTTTATCTTTTATTTTTTTTTGCAACAGGGCACATGTACTCGTTGGAGAGAGAGAAAATGAGAAAGCACCTCCTAAGGGGAATGGCCATACCACAGTTCCTTCTCCTTCACTTTTCCTTTGGGATTTTGGGCTTATACATATGCCTGGTGTATTTTTCAAGCCTCTGGGTCTGGGACTTGAACCATGTAGTTGGTGACGTGGGAGGAATCCAGCAACCTTAACTACCACACCATTGGGTTGACTTAATTGTTTGTTTCTTAAGATTGGGTCTTGGGACCAGCAGATGGTGTAATGGTTACATCACTTGATTACCACTAGGTTGACCGTGGTTCAAGTCCCAGACCTGGTGACTTCGAACACTCTGGGCACATGTGCATGCATGCCCAAAATCCTGAGACAAGAATGGAGGAGAAGGGATTAAGTTATGGCCATTCCCCGGGAGATGATTTCTTCCTTCCTATCTCTCTGTCTTTCTTTTTTTTTTTTTTTTTTGGAGAGATTTTCACTGTAGGGCGCGTGCGCTCGCCAGACAGACAGAGAGAGACATAGAGACAGAAAGCGAGAAATCACCCCCCAGGGGGGATGGTCACGCCGCAATCCCTTCTCCTCCATTCTCCTCTGGGGATCTTGGGCACGCACGCACACGCGCCCGGCGTGAGTTTTAAGCCACCGGGTCCGGGACACGAACCGCGGTCGACTACGTGGGAATCCAGCGACATAGCCATTACGCTAACTGCTGGTTCCCTCTCTCTGTCTTTCTTTCTGTCCAGTGAGCACATATACCCTTATAACAAAAAAACTCTCTCTTAAAAAAAAAAATGATTGATCTCACTGTGTTGGTTTTCTCCTGCCTCAGCCTCCTGAATGAGTGGCTGAGACTACAGGAATGTGCCAAGGAGCAATGTTCAGCATGTGCTACTGTAGCTAGGCTAGAGATATTTTCTTAGGAGCTACAGTACTGTTAGCAAAATTGGGAAAGTAACACTGGCAGTCTTAATAGCTGATCTGCAGGCTTTATTCAGATTTGGCCAGTTTTCTCACAAATACTCTGTAAAGCAAAACAAAACAAAAAATTTCTGGTCAGGAATTTGATTCAAGTTCATAGGTTGCATTTAGAGTTTGGTGTTTGTTTATTTGCCTGCATTCTGGAGCAATTACTCAGTCTTTGTTCTTCAGGACCTTGATGTGTTTGAACAGTCCAGGCTAATTATTTTGTAGATTGCCCCTCAGCCTGTGTTTGTATAAGGATAGATTCAGGTTATGCAATTTTTGGCCAGAATAGTGCAGAACTAATGTTGTGTTTTTCTCAGTATGTACCAGGAGGTGCATAATGTCCATTTATCCCACTACTGGGGATGGTGATTTCACCTATTAAGTTAGGGTTGTATCTGTCAAGTTTGACCACTGTAAAGTTAGTGTTTTTCCTTTTGTTGAGGAGATAATCTTTGAAGATCCTGTAAATATCTTGTTTCTTATCAATATTCTTGACTGTAAGACCATCCGTTCTCATTCACTGACTCACACATTCATTTATTAGTATCAGTGTGGACTTGTGGGTTCTTATTTTATTTAACCTTTTATAATCCTTTGTTAATATTATTTATTTTTTTAAAGTTTATTTATTTCTTCATGAGAGATGGAGACACTTCTAACAGTTTTCATGCTGTTGGATGTAATCCATCCCCCAGCCAGCCAGTATCACAGGCATACACATGCTCACTCAACATGCACGGGGAGACCTCAGGTTGCAAACATGGGACCTTTGGCCTCAGCATGGTGGAGTATTGTATCACATTGTGGAGTATTGTATGTGCCACTGCAGTCAGCCAGTGTTATTTATTTTATTGCTCAAAACATGGGGCTTGTGGAAGCCCCTTTCAAGCTCAACTTTGCTCTTTTTGAAGGTATCCAAATTATGTGTCATCTGGATCCTTACTACTGCCTATTCATATCCTGTTTTCTTTTTATTCTTTAGAGAAAGATATGCCAGTTCTTTGCTATCACGTTTTCCAAAGCTAAACTTTCTAGAAATACACATTGGCGACCACCCTTTCTCTTGTCCTCTTTTCTTTCCATTCTCCTGTCATGACTAAGTATTTTAATTTTATTTTATTGCTATAGGACGTGTGCACTCACTAGAAAGATAGAGACAGAGAGACAGAAAGCAAGAAATCCCCCACCGAGAGGGGATGGCCATGCCACAATCCCTTCTCCTCCATTATCCTCTTGGGATTTTGGGCACGCACGCACACACACACGCCCGGTGTGAGTTTAAGCTTAGAGGAATTCCAAAATATAGGCTCATTGGTTGAGTGATTAAAAATTGTATAAATTTTTTTCTTTTTTAAAGAATTATTTATTTTACTTATTATTATTTAACTTGCTGTGGTCATCAGAAAGTAAGAGTAAGAGAGGGAAAGCAAGAAAACAAGCCACCAGGTCTGGGACTTGGATCGTGGTCAGCCATGTGGGAGTCTAACACCCCAACCACCATGCCACCTGCTGGCCCCCCAAATTGTATAAATTATTAAATAATTTTTTGAGAGGTTTTTGCTATAGGGCGCGTGTCCTCACCAGACAGACAGAGAGAGACAGAAAGACAGAAAGCGAGAAATCACCCCCCAGGGGGGATGGTCACGCCGCAATCCTTTCTCCTCCATTCTCCTCTCGGGATCTTGGGCACGCACACACACGCGCCTGGCATGAGTTCTAAGCCACCGGGTCTGGGACGAGAACCGCGGTCGACCACGTGGGAATCCAGCGACATAGCCATTAACGCTAACTGCTGGTTCCCAAATTATTAAATAATTTTAGATGCAGAGATTAGTTTGTTCAGTGGATAGATACCTTGAGCTCCATTCCTTTCTGCTCCCTTACTTTTTCATGGAAAACGTGTACTTTTAAAATGAGATTTTCCTTTTTTTTTTTAAAGAAGTATTTATTTAGTTTTATTTATTCATTCATTTATTTTTTAATTTGACCAAAGAGAGACATGCACACACAGAGAAAGTAAGAAAGCAGGCCATCAGGTCTAGGATTCGAACTGTGGTCAGCCATGTGGGAATATCCAGCGCCTTAACCATCACACCACCTGCTGGTCTGAGATTTTCCTTTTTTGTGACAACTGATATGTTGACCTGGTCTTTGATTTTTTTTTCTTTTCTTTTTCATTTTTTGACTAGACAGTGTGTCCTAGAGATTTTTTCTTTCCCCCCCTTTTTTTTCCGGTAAAGCTTTGTTTGTCAGAATCCTCAAGAACATGTTAAGGTTTTACAATTTGCTAGGATACTCACAGGACTCGGCCTATAGTTGTACTCATACCTGTGATTTAGTACAGCAAAAGGATGTGACATAAAATTTCACAAAGGAAATTTTTGCACATGGGGCAAAGTCTGGGGGATATTAAATGTAAGCTTCCAAAGGTTCTGTTTCTGTGCTTAATTTCTCCAGCACCCATTTGTAATAGCATTTGAAATATCTGCCAAGGGAACTCATAAGAAATTCAGTGTCCAGGGTTTCTACAGGAGCTGATCCTGTAGGTGACCTCTGCCTGGCACTTACCAAAACTCCATATTCCCAGGAAGAAAGCAGATGTTCAGCATAAACTGTATTGTTATATAAACATTTCCAGACTAGTCAACTACTCATATCAGTTAGGGAATGGTGTGATTCTTCCTGAAATCTACATTGCCTGACATTTGCCGAGGGGCAACCTTGCAATTCCTTTTTAAAATTTTTATTTTTTTAGAAGTTTTTGCTGTAGAGTGCTTGTGCTCGCCAGACAGAGAGAGTTGGTGGGAGTGATAGTGAGAAATCATCCTGGCGGGAGGTGG
>NW_006159707.1:1750297-1754459 GCF_000334495.1 Tupaia belangeri chinensis | reverse complement strand
TGGGGTTGGGGTGGAGTGGTGGCCACACTGCAGTCCCTTCTCCATTCTCTTCTTGGGATTTTGGACATGTGTACACATGCACTTGGCATGATTCTCAAGCTGCTGGATCTGGAACTTGACCCACAGAGTTGGCCACATAAGATCCAGTGCCTTAATATCCACGCCACTTGCTGGCCCACAACCTTGCAATTCTCTGACCTACTTTGCTAATAACTCTTATGTTTTTTACATACCGTGGGAATCTTCCTCACTTTCCTCTTTCTTCAACTCCCCCCACTCTCTCCACCCCTGCTTTGAAAATTGTGTTGTGTAGTATTACACTGTGTAATGGCATCATGGTTTAACTCTTAACCTATCGTTTGGCTTTTGGGTTATCATTTTATAGTATTTTCTTTTGCATTATTCATTTCGTAGAGGCTTAGATTGGTATAGTATCTTTTATTATTATTTTCTTTAGAGAGTTTTTTTGCTGAGCGTGTATGCTCACCAGAGAGACAGAGAAAGGGAGAAATCACCCCCCTGCGGGGGATGGCCACATCACATTCCCTTCACTGCATTCCCTTCACCTCCATTCTCCTCTCAGGATTTGGGGCACACACGCACACACACCCGCACACGCTAGTGTGAGTTTTAAGCCGCTGGGTCTGGGTCTCAACCACAATCAACTACATGATCCAGCTGGAGTCCAGCGTTTTAACCATTACACCATCTGCTGGTCCAGTATCTCATTTTATAGTATCTGTCTTTGCATGGTTTCTTTAGATCGTAGTTGATATGATAATGACATTTAAAATTTCCTTATGATTAACCACTTGCAAATTGCTCATCAGAGGGCATTATGCTAGTCCATACCTACAGTAGCAGTATTTAAGAGTATCCTTTGGAAGGGGATCATTTTAACCACATTCATAGTGGGAGTGTAGGAGAAACTGACTAGCATCTGGAAATGCCCAAGTAGGAGGGGCATACTAGCTCCAAGGCCTATCATGCTGCCTTTCTAGGGCCTTGCCTTATTCTTCTTCTTCCTGCCTCCTGGGACTGTTGGCCCATCTTGTTGCCTTTAATCATTGGTGCAGAGGCTGTGACTTTTTTTTGTTGTTGTTAGGTCTCTTATTATGGAAATTTCAAACATACATAAAAATAAAACAATAAGGAGCTTGCTTATACATACTACTCATTTTCAGTAGTTACTAACTTTTTGTCAATCTCGTTTCATTTTCTCGCTTTTTAAAAAAGGATTATTTTATTTAACTTTATTATAATTTGACCAGGGAGGGACAGAGTGTAAAAGAGAAAGAGAAAGTGAGAAAGCAAGTCACCAGGTCCGGGAATCAAATCGCAGTCGGCCACTTGGGAGTCCAGCAACCTTAACCACTACACCACCTGCTGGCCCCTATTTTCTCTTTTTAAGAATTATTTAGTTTTACTTATCATCATCATCACCATCATTATTATTTTCTAAATTTCACCAGAGAGAGAAAGAGGGAAAGTAAGAAAACAAGCTGCCAGGTCCAGGGCTTGAACCATGGTCGACCTTGTGGATCTCAAGCCCCTGAACCACCACACCACCTGCCAGCCCTATTTTCTCTTTCTCAAGAGCAGGAGAGGCAGTGGGATTTAGAGTGGTGAAAGCACATCCTAAACCAATGGTGCTTTAAACATTTTTAAAAACTAAATTAGAAAAGTAATATGTGCTTACTGTAACTCTTCAAATTACAGATGTATGTTTTAAAAATTTAAAAATTAATGAAATTTTATTTTATTTAGTTTCATTATTATTTTTAAAAATTTGACCAGAGAGAAAAAGAGAGGGGAAAGTGAGAAAGCAAGCCACCAGGTCTGGGACTCAAACCATGGTTGACTATGTGGGAGTCCAGTGTCTTAACCACCACGCCACCTGTCAGCCCCCAGATGTACTTTTTAAGTTTTGTTGTAGGGCGCATGTGCTCCCCAGAGAGAGACAGAGAGGGAAAGTGAGAAATCACCCACGGGGGGTGGGGTGATAGGATGGTCATGCCACAATCTTTCTTTGCTCTTCTCAGGATTTTGGGCACATACCCACATGTGCCTAGCTTGATTTTCAAGCCACTGGGTCTGGCACTTGAACCATGGTCAGCCATGTGGGAGTCCCATTCCTTAGTTACCATGCCAGTGCAGCAACTGGCCCCACAGATGTACTTCTTAGAAAAATATATATCTAGATTCTAGTGCCAATTTTGAGGTCACTCTGGTATTTTCTGTTTTTAGCAGAAGGGTATTTCCCCATGTCTTTCTCTTACGCTTATGTAACAGCATTACATCAGTATGAAGACATACAACTTAAAAAGAAAAAACTAATATGGAATAGCATTGTTCACATTTCTGCAACTTGCTTTTTTTTTTTTAATTTAGAATATATTAGGAACATTCCCTCAGATCAGTACAGAGATCAGCTTCTTTTCAGTATGTTATGCCATGATACAGTTTTTAATTGATGAGCATTAAGTATTTCTACTTCTCAGCCCTTGTGAACCTTAGTGAAATTTCATATGTACATCATCTTAAGTACTAGTGCTTTATTACCATAAGGTAAATTCTCAAAAATAGGGCAGCTGGTTAGAATATGTGTAATTATAATTGTTAAAACTGTTGCCGTCATACTTTCCAAAAGATCTTAGTAGTTATCTTTCCCTCTGACAATGTAAGAGTTCTCTCTCAACTTTCATCCTTATTGACATTGTATAGTATTACCCTGGGACCTTTTTATAACCAATAAAATTAGTAAAAAGTGGTTTGTCATTACAGTTTTAATTTGCCTTTTGATTTTCTTTTATTAGAAAACAAATCCAGTAATTTCTTTAAAAAATAATGTTGAGTTGTTTTTATACTATCAAATGGAAGCCTTGTTCGACATTAGAAAGTCCATTGAAGCAGTTTATATCAACAGATCAAAAGACAAAAATCATTTACCATTTCAGTAGATAGAGAAAATATACCTAACAATATGTGGTGTACATTCATGACAGAATCTCCCAGCAAAGCAGAAACAGACAGCCTTTTAATTTTTGGATTTCTTATTTAATGTGTATTTCTGTATTTACTCATTTACTATTTTTAAAACTGAGAAAAATTAATGTTTTGAACATTTATTATTCACATGGTTCAGAAATCTAAATGTATAAGGAGGTTTAGATAGTGAGAGATT
Organism: Tupaia belangeri chinensis; assembly: GCF_000334495.1. Taxonomy (NCBI): domain Eukaryota; kingdom Metazoa; phylum Chordata; class Mammalia; order Scandentia; family Tupaiidae; genus Tupaia; species Tupaia belangeri. Next base: position 1,751,275 of record NW_006159707.1, on the reverse strand, counting down.
TCTCTTCCTCTTGTCCCCATCTTCCTAGTTCTTATTGCCTGCCCTGTAACTACTATTATTATTATTAGATATTTTTTCAGCATCATATCTATAGACATACAGGCAGATATGAAGATGTATCACAGCGTACTATGTACTCTATCCTGCATCTTGCGCTTTTCATGATTTTGTTTAAGGACAGAAAGTTTGTTAATTTCTGAGAGCTTTCTAGCGATCACCCTGTTTTTTCTTTTAAAACTTATCAAACTACTCAAATGTGGGACCTTACCAGCTATTCACTAGTTGTGATCTACTCAGTAGTTTCTCCCACATCACTCTCACATTCACGAAATTAAAAAAAAAAAAAAAAAAAGTACTGATAATCAATGCTTGGAACCCTCTTGGCTTTTGGGGCTGGCAGGTGGTATGGTAGTTAAGGTGTTAGACACTTCCACATGGCCGACCATGGTTGAGTTTTGGACCTGGCGGCTTGCTTTCTCACTTTCCCTATCTCTGTCTCTCTAGTGAGATTTAAATAATGACACTTTCCCTATCTCTGTCTCTCTAGTGAGATTTAAATAATGAATGGATAAAATTAAGTAAATGATTTTAAAAACCAATGGCTTTGTAGTCCTTGGTACTTTTGCTGTTTTTTGCTAGTAATTACGCATCCATGATTCTTGGAATTCTAATATTTTGTGTGTCTTGTGGTATATTCTGTTAAAAGGGTTCTTGTAAAAGGCAGGAGGAAATAAAAGGATTGTGGAGGCATACAGCCTGGAGGGATTTCTCTCTCAACATGTCTGATGGAAAATAATTTGTCCTCTGTGGCTTCTGAAAGAAAGCTAGTGCTTTACTTTGGGAGATGCCATGGTGTATGGAAAAAGGGAAGACGTAATTTTGAGAACCAGAATTTTAATTATTTATTTATTTTTATTTAACTTTATTTATTTATTTGACCAGAGAGAGAGAAAGAAAGTGAGAAATCAAGCGACCAGG
>NW_006159707.1:1737560-1749887 GCF_000334495.1 Tupaia belangeri chinensis | reverse complement strand
TTTGACCAGAGAGAGAGAAAGAAAGTGAGAAATCAAGCCGCCAGGTCTAGGACTTGAACCGTGGTCATGTGGAAGTTCAGCACTCAACCATCACGTCATCTGCCAGCTCCCAGATCTTAATTCTGTCCTGTACTAGTTAAATGACCTTGACCAAGTCACTTAACCTTTCTGAGCTTTAGTTTCATTGTAAAAGGAAAATATTTTTACCTGTCATAAAAAAGATAAAAATTAAATGAGAAAAAAAATTACATAGATAAAAGTGCCCAGCATAGTTACTACAACATTTTAATCACTCAGGTTTGTTTTCATTCCTAGGTTCAGAGGATCAGTGAGTGGGAGTTATAGGGAAGTAGATTTTGACTTGGTAAGAGAAGGTTTTCTAAAAAACTAGACTTAATTGTTGAAAAGGCTACCATTGCTTGCTATATTTCTTTTTTTTTTTGAGAGGTTTTTGCTATAGGGCGTGTGTGCTCGCCAGACAGAGACAGACAGAGAGACAGAAAGCGAGAAATCACCCCCTAGAGGGGATGGCCACGCCACAATCCCTTCTCCTCCGTTCTCCTCTCGGGAGCTTGGGCATGCACGCACATGCGCCCAGCATGAGTTTCAAGCCACCGGGTCCGGGACGCAAACCGTGGTCGACTACATGGAAGTACTACGTGGAAGTCCAGCAACATAGCCATTACGCTAACTGCTGGTCCCCCAATGACAGCAATTTTTGAAGGTTGTCTTAAATTATATGTGGTATATACCATTCTAATCTTTTTTTAAAGGAATTATTTTATTTAACTTTATTTATTTGTTTTAATTTGACCAGAGAGGGACAGAGAGTGAAAGTGAGTGAGTAACTGAGAGAGAGAGAGAGAGCGAGCTAGCGAGCTGTCAGGTCCGAGACTTGAACTGTAGTAGGCCATGTGGGAGTCCAGCTCCCTTCATCACCATGCCACCTGCTGGCTCCCCATTCTAATCTTGATTTGTTTATTTTCTGTACTCCAAATACTGCACCTTCTCATTCTGTGTATTAAAACCAACTTTGAGATCGTTTATATACAGTAAATTTCAAACATGCACATAGAAGTGTGAATGATTTGACACTTGTGTATGTTCATGTAACTGCCACTCCAAGTTAGAGAACATTTCCATCTTCCTAGAAAATTCCTTTGGTGTTACCGATTCTTAGAAACTACTGCAAAAGCTTTATATATGAGATAAAGGGCATAAGTAAATAAAAATACCAAGTTCTGATAATAGAGGAGTCCAGTTATTTATTTCCTTATTAAAATTTTGCTAGAGGGCATGTGTACTTGCCAGAGAGGGAGAGATAGACAGTGAAAGAAAATTCCCCCCCCCACACACACACACTCCATGGGGCACAGCCATACTGCAGTCCCTTTTTCATCTCTCCCTCCTTTTGAGGTTTTGGGTATGCCTGGCATTTTCTTCAAGCTGCTCTGTCTGGGACTCCAATCACATGAATGGCCATGTGGGTTTGAGCCATGTTAACCACCATGCCACCGACTGGACTGAGGAGTCCAGTTTTTATAGAGCAACGAGGCAGGTTCACAGAATTTATAGATACAAGGTGTCCTGCTATGAGCCCTCAAGGGATAGTTGATTGCTAACTGGAATGTTATCTTTGTGGGGTATGTATCAGGCATGATGGACCACTTAGACATATCAAATCCATCAACCCTTGTTCTTTTTAATAGATATGGTAAACAGCACAGTTAAATATCTTAGATGATTAAATCCTAGAATGTAAATCCTGGAAGCTAAAGTGTTTGGGCACAGGTGGTACAATATATATTTTTTTCAGTTGGCTTTCTGAAGGGGAAGAAGTGGGAAAAAGCATGATTAGTTGGCTGTGATGATGGTGTTGAACAGAACTTTCCTTCCCTGTGCTTACAGTATCAGCCAATAGTGTAATATGGGCACATCTTTTAAGTACTAAGGAGAATGTTTTTGAGAGAAAAGCTCGCTCTGACTGCATCTAAAAGCCTTAAAATGGAGTTTGAGAAGTCAAGGAAAAAATACAGATAAATAGTGAAGGAGCATGTCATGGAGTAAAATTATATGACATAGGGCTGGCCCCATAGCCCTAGTGATTAAGGGGGCTGAGTACCACATGACTAACTGCATGGTTTGAGTCTCTGCCTGAAAAACATGGTAGGCACATGTACATGCATGTCTCAGATCCTGACAGAATGGAGAAATGCAGAAGGGATTGTGGTGTGATTACACTCTGTTGGCAGGTGCTTTCTTTCTCTCCGGCAAGCACATGCACCCTTTGGTAATTTAAAAAAAAAAATATATAGTGCTAAGCAGGTGGCATAGTGATTAAGCCACTGGACTCCTATATGCCTGATTGTGGTTCAAGTCCTGGAATTGGCTGCTTGTAACTCACGGCAGGTGCATGTGTGTGCATGCCCAAAATCTCAAGAGAATGGAGGAGAAGGGACCATCCCGACGGGGAGTGATTTCTTACTTTTCTCTCTTTCTCTGTCTTTCCAGCAAGCATACATGTCCTATAGCAAAAATCTCTCTCTTAAAGATAATATGATATAGATGGTCAGAGAAGGTTATTTTTTAAATTATAAGAAAATGTGAGGAAAAGTGCTGAAGATGCCCAGTGTTTCTACATAATAAGTGTTTATAAATGTCTTGGCACACATAGGTTAAAAGGAGTTTTGTTTGTGTTGTTGAGAATTGGTGAGATGGGTTCATGTTTGAAAATTTGAGTGCTTCCTGCAAGCACTCCGCTAAGTAAGTATTCCTCATCCACTGCTTATAAAAATACTATGAAGTGAACATATTTGACCACTTAGCCCCAATTTTATATGAAGAAATTGAGGCTAAAGGAAGTTTATTGGTCAGAGCTAATAAGCTTTTGCTCTTGAGTTCTGCATTTCTCGGGACTGGTAAGGTAACATGGAATAAGTTAATTTTCTTGTGTTTTTTTTTTTTTTCCCCTTGAGGTTTTTGCCTTATGGTGTGTGTGCTCTCTGGAGAGAGAGAGAGAGAGAGAGAGAGAGAGAGAGAGAGAGAGAGATAGATAGATACAGTGAGAGGAAAATGAGAAATCATCCCCAGGGGAGATGGCCACACCACAGTCTCTTCTCCTCCATTTTCCTCCTGGGATCTTGAGCATGTACACACACACACACACACACCTGGCCATTGGGTCCAAGACTTGAACTGTGGTTGACCATGTTAGAGTCCAACAGTGTAGCTATTATACCATCTATTGGCATCAGATGTCTTTGTTTACTAATTTTTTTGTTGTTACATATTTTTTTTTTTCTTTTTTTCTTTGGAGAGGTTTTTTGCTATAGGGCGCGTGTGCGCGCCAGCCAACCAGAGACAGACAGAAAGATAAAAAGTGATAAATCACCTCCCAGGGGGGATGGCCATGCCGCAATCCCTTCTCCTCCATTCTCCTCTTGGATCTTGGGCACGCACACACAGGCGTGAGTTTAAGCCACCGAGTCCGGGACTTGAACTGCGGTCAACTACGTGGGAGTCCAGCGACATAGCCATTACGCTAACTGCTGGTCCCTGTTGTTATATTTTTTATATTACTGTTAATCACATATCTTTACAGTGTATAGCATTTCTTTTTCTAGCACAATTACCACACATAACAGTCAAAACAAAAACATTACTATCCACATCATCATCAAATAGCTTTTCATTTTATTTCAGTTTATCATTATTATTATTTCTTCTTATTATTTTTTTAAACATTCAGTCACTATACAAGTTTGGCTTGTAAAGATAATTTATTTAACATGAAATACTTCTCAGACCAGTCAAGTTGAGAATACTATACATGTTATCATCAATAGGTAATAAACCATTTCTGTGTCCCACAAATGTCATGCCCCTCTATTTGTTCTTGTGCTGTCCTTCTCTATACTCTTTCCTCTTACCCCCCCACACTATTCCACATTGTCTTCAGCATCCACACTTATTTTCCCTGCTTTTATGCTTTCCAATATTCCAATCTCTACCATAGAGTAGGGATAGTTGGTATATATTAAGTGTATATATATAATATCTTTCTTTCATTGCCTGGCTTGCTTCACTCAGCAATAAATCCTCCATATTTGGCCACTTTCTGTCAAATGCTAGGGTCCTGTTTTTTTATGGCTGAATAATATTCCATAGAGTATATATGCCACACTTTTTCAATCCATTCATCTGTTTGTGGACATTTGGATTGGTTCTGTATCTTAGCGATCATGAATAATGCTGCAATAAACATTGATGTGCAAGCACTTTTCCCACTGAGCATTCTCCTGTCTTTTGGGTAGATACTAAGAAGTGGGATTGCTGGATCAAATGTTAGTTCTATTTGTAGATCTTTGAGGAAACTCCATATTGTTTTTGACAGTGGCTGGACCAATTTACATTCCCACCAGCAGTGTAAGAGAGTTCCCCTTTCACCATGACCCTGCCAACACTTAATCACTTTTTGTATTTTTAATCTTCGCCATTCTGATATGGGGTAGGTGGTATCTCATTATAGTTTTAATCTCCATTTTCAGTATGATGAAGGATGTTGAGCATTTCCTCATATGCTTTTTGGCTGTTTGTATGTCTTTTAAAAGTTATTTAACTTTATTCATTCATTTATTTTAATTATCAGAGAGAGATACACAGAGAGAGAGAGAGGGAAAATGAGAAAGCAAGCCACCAGGTCTGGGACTGGAATTGTGATTAGCCATGTGGGAGTGTCCAGGTCCTTAACCACCATGCCACCTGCTGGTCCTCAGCTGTTCGTATGCCTTTCTTAGAGAAGTTTTTGTTCAGTTCATTTTCCCAACTTTTAATTGGATTAATCCTTTTTTATCGGGTTAGCTGCTTGAGTTCCCTGTGTATTCTAGTTATCAGTCCCTCATTTGAGGCATATTTTACAAAAATATTCTCCCATTCTGAGGGTTGTTGATTCACACTAATTTTACTGTGTCCTTTACCATGCAGAAACTTCTTAATCTGATATAGTGTCACTGGTCTATTTTAGGAATTATTGCCTGTGCTTTGGGAGTCTTATTTAAAAAGTCTTTGCTTACCCCAGTGTCTCCCAGAGTTTCCCCACCAGTAGTTTTATAGTTTGAGGTCTTAGGTTCAGATCTTTGATCTATTTTCAGTTGATTTTTGTTAATGATAAAAGAGGGGGATTCAGTTTCATCTTTCTGCAGGTGGATACCCAGTTTTTCCAGCGCCATTTACTAAAGAGGTTTTTTGTCTACTAATTTTACCCTGCTGCTCTCATATGCTGTGTCTGTATGTCTTGATGAGGGTGAGCTTATTCACTCTTAACTGCCTCCCTCATAGAATGCATTGTAAGTCATGGTTACAGCTGGCACCCAGCTGTTAATGTTACTCCACTAGTCACATGACAGTTCTACTTGTAATAAAATGACAATGAAATATAGCAACAGTTATCATACCCTTCTTCCTACTTCTAAAAAAGTATTTTTTTTTCCTTTATTAGTGAAGAGAGAGAGCATACATACTCCCCAGTCCTCCTTTCAGTTCTCCATCATGTCAGGATACTGGGTACTCCCAGTTATATTGTAGATTTGAACCCCAGATGTCTGTGTGGGATCCAGCCCCCCATCCCCACACATTGTTTAACCACTGCACTGTATGGCCAGCCTTGCTTTTTACAGTCTTTAACAGATGGTAACAGTCATGTACTTTACTAAATTATCATGAATTATTATTATTAGACTGTCTACCGTACCTGCTCTGTCTCTTCCATCAGCAAAATCAATTTACATTTTGTTTAATCTCAGTGCAATGCACCTGTAGCACCCCTTCTAGTTTCCTATGTACTTGCCAATGTTCATTTTATCTTCTGCTACATCGCCATGCCATGTGTGTTCCAGCTTTGATAAATGGTTTTCAGTTTCTCTGTTTGATTCATGTTCTCCTTGTCTGCTTTGATACTCAGTGTTCCCTCTGAAAAGCTTTTCCAGAGTGAACATAGGTATTTTCTTTGTGCATGATGGTTTTCTTCAGGTACATGGTGACTTTGGGTTTATCAATATTATGAATAAGTTTGTTTAGGTTGTAGACTCTAGGGTGAGTATTGTAGGTAGCTGAAGTTTCGTCCACTTCTGTATAGATATCTTTACCTGTTAGATTCCTGTCTTGAGTGGGAGTGTTGAAGTGGAGCTCTGTGTGTGTGTGTGTATGTGTGTGTGTGTGTGTGTGTGCGCGTGCACGCGATTTATTTGTAGATCTTTGAGGAGCCTCCACATTGGCAGGCTTCACTTTAGGGTGTGATGGAGTATCTGTAGCCTCCAGTAAGGGGCAGAGAGTACTTCTAGTTTTAGACTGGACTCAGAAATACCTGCTACCTGTTGTTATGTAGATGTAAGGGTACCTGTTGGCCATGTGGTTGGGGTAGAGTAACTGGTCTTTCTGTTCTTCAGGCAGTCTTTTCACTCTTTGCCTGTTTCTGCAGTTTTTGCTCTGTTCCTCGAGCTTCGCCACCATAAAGGCGAGCACGTACATTTATTGAAGACTTTTCTACTGTTTATTATTGGGTGTGGCTTTCTTTGCTTTGATTATTCTTTGGTTCTGAATTTAGTTACCCTCTTCCCCTGAATTGCAGTGAGAGAAAGGTATAAGAAACAGGCAAGTATAACTGCCTAGTCTATCATTTTGAAATCTTAAGCCAGAGGCTCTGTTGACAACATTGAGCTTTTGAGTTTGGTTGGTTGGTTGGCTCTGTGTGTGTGTGTGTGTGTGTGTGTGTATTTTGCCATATGTGCATTCACAGGCTAGAGACAGAGACAGACACAGGGAAGGTGAGAAATTACTCCATGGGTAGATAGCCATACTACAATTCCTATTTTTTCATTCTGTCAGGATTTGGGGCACATACACACACATGCACCCAGCATGATACTCAAGCTACCTGGTCTGGGGCTCAAATCGCGGTTGATCATGTGGTAGCCCAGCACCTTAACAACCATGCCACTTGCTGGCCCTGAGCATTTGAGATTTTTAAATTAAATAAACTTATGTAAAGAGTACATTATTGGGGCCAACAAGTGACATAGTGGTTAAGGTGATGGACCTCAGACCTGGTGGCTTGAAAGTCACGCTGGGCACAGGTGTGCATGCTCAAATATCTATCCTAAGAGGAGAGTGGAGAAGAAGGGATTGAGGGATGACCATCCCTCCGGGGAGTGATTTCTCTCTGTCTGGTGAGAGCATATGCCCTATGGCCAAAAACCAATTTTTATTTTTGGAGAGGTTTTTGCTGTAGGGCGCATGTGCTCACCAGAAAAATAGAGAGAGACATAGAGACAGAAAGCGAGAACTTACCCCCAGGGGAGATGGCTACGCCGCAATCCCTTCTCCTCCTTTCTCCTCTCTGGATCTTGGGCACGCATGCACAGGGGCACGCACACACGCATATGTGCCCAGCGTGAGTTTAAGCCACCAGGTCCAGGACTTGAACCGCGGTCGACTACATGGGAGTCCAGTAACATAACCATTACACTAACTGCTGGTCCCACCAAAAAAATTTTTTAAAAGTACATTATGGATTGTTTTCCAAGAGTTCATAGTATCAAATGTTTATAGAATCCAAAATTATAATGCTGAAATACAAATAATCTGTGAATAACTTGTGTTCTAAAAGTCTTTACAAAGCTGTTTAGAGCAAGAAAAGCCACACTCTCAGATAACCTGTGCAGGGGAGGGCTCTAAAGAGGTCTCAAGCATTGCCGTTAGCTACCAATTGATGATTGGGGTCAATAGTAAGTTAACTGCAACTTGCACAATATTGGTTTCATTCTAGATTTGGAGGGAGTTGCTTGTTTCCCAACATAAGATTTGCTAATTTTAGGTTGTCTTATTTGGTATGACATCAAGATGAAAGCTCTACTACTTGTATGTACCTTATTAAAGAAAAGTGAATTGTATAGTATATAGTGACTATATAGTTAGATTTAGGTTGCAAGTTGTGTTTTATTTCAATAAACAATAAGCGAATATTTTGCTATGTTTACTTTTAATAAGAGTGACAATGAACCTGTATGCAACATTATTTTTATTTCTTAATACATTTTGGGAAAGTTAATTGCAACTGTGTGGTTCAGGGATTTAGTGCAAGAAGAAGAACAGTTGATGGAAGAAAAGAAAAAGAAAAAAGACGACAAGAAAAAGAAGGAAGCTGCTCAAAAGAAGGTAGTATGTGTATAAACTATTTATATTAAGCAGTTTAAACATAGACTAAAAAATTACTCTTATCTGATTTAAAAAATGATTTAATGTTTTAACTTCAATGGAGGTTCAGTTAATGTATTTGTGTGTATAAAGTAGCTTGCTGAGTGTGTACAATTTAATGCAGTTTTTTTAATCTTCTTAAAGTTTTTCAAAGGTAAGTACATTGTATATAGGTCTTTATTTTTCAATTAGCTGTTCCCAGGTGTTTCGTAATATATCATTTTGTAAGAGGGAAAAACATGAAATTTGTAGCTATATAGAGAGTTTGAAATCTCACTTTTCCACATTATCACACAGAATGGTATGCCCTTAAATTATATTTAGCTTCTTTGGGCCTTAGTGTCTTTATGTTTTGTAAAATGAGGATTAAATTAAATATGATAATATTTTCTACACATTATAATGGGAAATAAAGTATTATAGGACTATAGTATTAAAAGAAATAGTAATAGACATAATAGGAAATAAAATGTCAGTTTCCTTTTTATTTAGTGCCTAGGTTAATCTAAAAAATTTGCACTTTCGATTAAGAAACTTTAAAATAAACTTGAAACAAAAGCGTACTCTAGTTAATACAGTAAAAGAAACTATATAATCAAAGCAATGCAAATTAAATCAGAAAAAGACTGTGTCTGTAATTATAAAAATTTTAACAAATTATTAATAGCGAACGCTGATGACAGTTAACTAAACTGCACTCATCTTCTACTGTACCAAGGTTTTGGGGACCTTGGAATAGTCAAAAAGGCTCAGTGAAATTTCTACTCCAGTTCTCTATTCTGATGAACAGTTACCACTTTATTTTGTAATATATATCTCTCTTGTGCCTGGCACTGTGCTCAGAACTGCATATAGATGATAGCGTATTTATCTCCATATTATACGGGATGTAAAACAATAGCGGGTGGATCAGACATTCATATATAGGTTGCTGTCGAAGCATGGTGAGGTGCATAATTCAGCCTGAGATGGGGCAGAGAAACAGGGAAATTTTCTTAGAAAAGAAATTAGGTGAATAAGGAACAGTAGGAAAGGAATCCATGCAAACTTAGAAGTGCCTGTAGATAGGGCCAGCAGGTGGTGTGATGGTTAAAGATGCTGGACTCACACATGGCTGACCATGGTTCAAGTCCCGGACCTGGCGGCTTGCGCGCTCTCTCTCTTTCTGTCTCTCTCTCTCTCTCTCTCTCTGTGTGTGTGTGTGTGTGTGTGTGTCTCTGGCTCTGGTCAATTTTTTTTTAAAAAGATAAAGCTGCTCTGGTCAATTTTTTTTTAAAAAGATAAAGGAAGTAATTCTTAAAAAAAAAAAAAAAGTAGTACCTGTAGATGTGTATATATTAAAGTATGGGTTTTGATTTGAGGGAGGGAAGGAGGTGGGAAAAGCCAAGTGTGGAGACATCAGGAGATGAGACAGGAAAGGTTAGGGTGGTAGTTATGGGTTCTTCTCAGGTGTTACTATCGAGGGAAATGCTGAAGAGGCTTTAGTCCAGTGACATAAAAAAGTTTGTATTTTAGAATATTTGCTTCGGAAACTTGTGGAATTGAATTGGAAGGGCCTGGGTATCAGGGACTAAAATACTAGTAAAGGGATTATTAAAATAATGTGCAGAATTTTTTAAAGGATATGAAGGGAAAGTAACCTGGGAACCAGCAGTTAGCGTAATGGCTATGTTGCTGGACTCCCACGTAGTCGACCACGGTTCGCGTCCCAAACCCGGTGGCTTAGAACTCACGCCGGGCGCGTGTGCATGCGTGCCCAAGATCCCGAGAGGAGAAAGGAGGTGTGACCATCCCCCCCTGGGGGGTGATTTCTCGCTTTCTGTCTGTCTCTGTCTGGTGAGCACACGCGCCCTGTAGTGAAAACCTCTCAAAAAAAAAACGGGAAAGTAACCTTAGATTGATTGTTAGGGTGCAGATTGAGTAAGTTCATTTTGGGGACTAGTTAATATTAGGGAATACAAAGAAAGGGAAAAGGATAAATAATTCAGTTCTGGACATGCTGAATTTAGGGTGTCATCAGTAAATGTAATGGGAAGAGTGGAATACAGAGTATTTTGGAGAGTTAAGAATGAGAGGAGATGAGAGATGACCCTAATCTGCCTTTGGTTGTTCTCAGCAGAGACTGGGAAGGGATATATGCTATAAATAGGGTTTGGGCAGGTTTCTAGTACAGAGTTTGTAAGTATTGACAGATGCCTCTGGTTGCTGTCTGGAACAGAGGCCTTTTATATACAGGACATTTGCTCAGCATTTATTATGAATAAGTTGTGTTATGTGTGGAGGTTGGGGGAAGGTTTATCAGACTTGTTTCACAGTATGAAGGCCATTTCCCCAATGAAAGGAGCTCCTACGAAACTTAAGAGGTTTTTGAGGAGGATGCATGGGTACCTTTTATGTAGAATTGGTAAGATACTGGCCCTCTTGGTCCCTGTATCTAAGGAATTCAGGATTTAGCTGGTAAGTCAGAATGTGTGTGAAATGGCTAGAGAAGAGCTCTAAGGCAGTATGTAAGTGTATTTGTTTGAATTTACTGTATTTACCAAGGAAATTCTAAGAAAGGAAGGGGTGACTAGAATGGTTATTGCAAAATTTTACAAGTATTTTGAAGTTGTAACAGTTAATAACTCTAGTTGTTAGAGTTCATTTTTTCATTCTTTCATAATCAAATCTCTTAAAATCACCAAGTCACCGTAGATGGTTCCTTATGTGTGTCTAGCATAAATATGCCTCTAACACTTTAATGGGGATTATTGTGTCATTTGACCTCACATTAAATCTGAAGTAACAGCCTGGCCACCCTCTTTTGTTTCCTTTTTTTCTTCCTTCCAAGAGAAACATCCTCAACAGGTCTCACACCATGATCCTCTCCGGAGCCTTTCCCATCCAGCCAGGATCACAGGCATGCATGCATCCAGTATACCCATGTCAGTGAGGGAACAAACGCTGATTTCCTACCATTTGGCTCCAGCATTGCAAAGCGTTCAACTGCTGTGTCCCCACAGCTGGGCCTGAAGTGACAATTTTTTCTTCATATTCTTCCCCACTTCATCTCTCACCTTATGGTTCTAGTCTTTCTTGCCAACCATATTCTTCTACAGCCATCATTAGAGGCTTAGAGATACAAGGGATTTTTCCCTTTTGCCAGCACTGACCGATATTCTTATGTATCCAATAGACATATAGTATAGTAGAATCTACCCATTGAACACCGTGTAAAGAAAGCTTAATACTGCTAATAAATTCTAAGTTTAATAGGCTAGGCTACCACTGTAAGTAAGATGGTTCTTCATATTTCAAATAACTGAATTTGAAGACAACTTGTTGTAAAGCTTACAAATGAAGTTGAATACAACCTGCTGGTGAAGTAAGAACAGCTGATATTTCCATAGACTGTTACCAAATAGCTCTTTATAAACCTCCCAAATTGGCACACTTATAGCTCATATGAAAAGATTGTGAGTCATAGGATTTTTAAGACAAGTTTCCTGGCACTTGTATTTTTTTCTGTCATAGGACCCAGCAGGTGTAGCCTGGCAGGTGGAGACATCTTCATGAGCCAGGTGGGCAGGCTCATTTATATAAATGATGGAACATAAACTCGCTACAGTAAAAATGGTGTGCCTGTTTTATATAATCTATATGTTTCTGTTTCTGAAAAAGATGTCCTGCATTATCTGTTCTAATACATTCATCTTCAGTATAAGGAACCTGAGCAACAGAATGAGTTAAAGTGGCTAACTTGGTTTCATCAGGGTGACAGAACTAGGAGAAGAACTGAAATCTAACTCCTCCTGTTGAACATTTCCAAAATCCTGTGTTGTGGCTTTATCTTTTTTGATGTAGAACATTATCTTCTGCTTTATTTATGTTTTTACTATCTAAAGGTAAACTTTAAAATTGGGAAGTAATATATTAGGACAATTTTTACAATGCTACATAAAATTGACCCAGCAGGTGAAGTGGTGGTTAAGGTGCTGGGTTCCCAGTGGCCCACCACAGTTCAAGTTCCAGACCTGGTGGCTTGAAAATCACACCAGGCATGTGTGTGTGCATGCCCAAAATCTCAAGAGTGTAGGG
>NW_006159707.1:1727213-1736841 GCF_000334495.1 Tupaia belangeri chinensis | reverse complement strand
GTTGGGGGACTTCCTGGAAAATTTTATCATATACTCAGGATGTATAGGAGAGCTATGCAATTTTTTTATAGTAGTAAATTGGGGAGTCAGAGGGGGGTCGCTTCCCAGTGAGGCTGCCTCAATTCTCTAGAGCAAATAGCAAGCAGCCTTGCTGACATGCTAACTGACCCAAGCTTTGTTCCAAGGTCGGGGGGTGCACAACAGTAGCCTTGCCAACGTGTTGATCCGACTGGAAGCGGAGCTCAAAGGTCAGGGGGCTCAGACAGATCCTGGGGCCTCACCGGGTTGGACTCCTCTAGTCATTCCCCTGGGGGCATGATCTCTCACTTTTCTTCTCTGACTAGTGTGTGTACTCCATGGCAAAAAACTTTTTAAAAATAACCTTTAAAGTCTTTATGACATGAATTTAAATATAAATACACACACACATATACACACATACATACATACATACATACATACACACACACACATATACCTACATATATAGTGGGCAGCAAGTGGTGTGGTGTGGTTAAGATGCTGGATCCCACATGGCCAACTGGGTGGTTTGAATCCCAGACCTGGCAATTTGAAAAATACACTGGGCGCATGTATGTGGGTACCCAAAATCCCAAGAGGAGAATAGAAGAGAAGGGATTGTGGCATGGCCATCCCCCCTGGGGGGGGGTTTCTCATTTTATATCAACAAGACTTACTTCAAGTATTTTTACTGTGATAGTTTGTCTACTACTTAAATATAGAGTTAAATATTTAGATTCTTCTTTAAAGAAGTTTTACATAGTAGTTGATTTTCACTGAATTTCAGTCACAATACATTTGTAATTAATGGTGGAGAGCAATGGCTAGATGGCTTCGTTTTAAATTTTTAAAATTTTTTTTCATAAAAGCCTTTTGTAACACTTCACACTATTATCTTCTGATTCTCAGGCTTAGAAAGTAAGTAATTTGATAGAAGATGAAATGTAGTTTCCATCATTTTTTTTCCCTAAAAGAGTGGGGGCAATAGTTTTAGCAGCAGGTTACCATGGATTTTCTCCAGGTTCTGTTTTTAGAAGAAATTTCTTGAAGGAATCTTAAGGGAAATGTAATAAGAAGGAAAAAGGAGGTTGAGAAATAGGTTAATTATATATGGATAATTTAGTGTAACCTTTACTTTAAGCCTGTAATTGTAGTTCCTAGAAAGCATGTAATCGTTGAGGGCTGGGTAGGGGGAAGCAACAATACAAATTGGAAGTTTTTGATGTCGAGAATGTTTCAAAGTCGGTGTTTGTGGATTTTTTGTTGTTATTGCATTAGGGACTGTAGGGATTTTTATAGACTTTAATGATTTAAATCTACAGAACTCAAGTTTAAATGAGACTTAGATCGTAGAAGACCTACCCCTTTGTCCCGTTAGCTGTGTAATTAGAAAAGTTGCTCAGTAACTTGTTGAGGTGACATGGCCAGCCTGGAGTTGTGCACTTATCTAGGACCGTTGGTGTTCTGCCCCTTGTTTTACCTCACTCTTCTCTTGTCCTCATTTTCTTTTTTTAATTTGTTTTATTTAGCAGACCTGGGCTCTAGACTGGGTGTTACTTGCTAAATCATTGACACTAATGATCTCATTTAAATTAAGTGAATTGAGGGACCAGCAGTTGGTGTAATGACTATGTCGCTGGACTCCCATGTAGTCAACTGCGGTTCACGTCCCGGACCCGGTGGCTTAAACTCACAATGGGTGCGTGTATGTGTGTGTGTGTGTGTGTGTGTGTGTGCGCCCAATATCCCAAGAGGAGAATGGAGGAGAAGGGATTGCAGCGTGGCCATCCCCCCTTGGCGGTGATTTCTCGCTTTCTGTTTCTCTCTGTCTTTCTGGTGAGCGCACACACCCTATAGCAAAAACCTCTCAAAAAAAAAAGAAAAGAAAGAAAATAATTGAATTGAATTAGATTAATTCTTTATTCCTAAGGTTAGGTTATAATATTTGGCATTGTTGAGGCAGTCCAGATAATGAGAAAGAAAAGAAAAATAGGATTTGAGAACCAGGAATGAGTGTAGTTAACTCATTCCCAAATGCAAAAGAGCCAAGGAAAGTATTGGCAGGTGGGGCTGATGATAGCAGCAGCAGTTTGTATCTGTGGAGTCTTTCTACTTGCTGCAGTAAGTACTGTCCCAAGTGCTTCATAGGAGTTAAATTCCTTCGAACTCACAAAACCTGTGAAGGGGGTGCTTCTGTCCTTGTGTTGCAGATGAGGAAACTGAGCTTTAGAAAACTTAATTTGACCAAGGCCACACTGGGAAGTGATAGAGAGTCAAAGCCAGGCAGTCCGGCTTCAGACCCTGAGCTGTTAATCACTGAAGTGTGTTTAGGAATCTTGGAGCTGGGGCGAGCAGCACAGAGCCTGACAGAAACAAAGCACCCAGCATGCTGTGTGTCTGCCACTTGCCTGATGCCTTCATTAACAAATTAAGGCAATTGTGATAATTACTTGTGGAATTACAGCTCAGGGTTTTTTTTTAAAGAAAAAAATGGAAATCATTTTGCTTGTACATTTCACAGATTCCTTTAATTCTCTTGTGCAAGAGATGTACAATAATACCTCCCATTTGAATAGTGTTTATAGTTTTTCCAAAAAGAATCATTAATATTTTTTTAGTTCACCCTTGTAATAATCTTAAAAGGTAAGCAAGGCAATTATTTTCTTCATTTGAGGGCCTGGGGAACTGAGACCCAAAGGGCTGTCGTTTAAAAATAAAAAGCAGTTGAGCTTAATTTAAATATATTTCATGTAACTCAGTATAGGCACAGTATTACTGTTTTCACATATTAGTATAAAAATATCACTGAGATGTTGTCTACTTTTAAAATATCCAGTGTTAGAAATCTGGTATGTATTTTGCACGTCTCAATTTAGACTAGCCACATTTCTGTGGTCATTAGCTGTATGAGTAGGACTTGAGGGATCAGTAGCCACTGGTTAGGACAGACAGACAATTACTCTTAAACTCATTGACCCCACTTGGAAGATTCTCTGATAATAATTTGTATAATGTGCCCGGTCTCCAGACCATCCCACAGAACTCTGTCAGTTCCATTTCTTCTCTAATCAATTAGGAGCTCTTGGTGTCTATGATTTATATTCCTTCACTATATTAAGTCTGTTCTGAGGGGCAGACACTTGGGATGTCTTCCTGGAGTCATTTTCCGCAGAGGACAGAATGCTGATGAGATTAACCACTGATCTGAATAAACACAGGGTTGTTTTTCCAAAGGAATCACATAGCAGACATCCTTCATGTTGTAGGACCTAGAAGAGCAACATTACATTGGGTTTTAATAATGCGGTCACAGTTTCTGTGTAACGGAACCTTAGTTTCCTTAGGAAATAAACAGTGTAAGAGAATAGGCACTTAACAATTTGTTTTCAACAAGCAAAAATTTTTTTTCTAATTTTTTGGCTTCAGAAAATTATGGCCCTTATTTGTATGACATGACACTTCTAATACAGTCATGCTTCACTTAATGATGGGAATATGTTCTGAGAAATGCATCCATTAGGCAATTATTTCATTGAACATCCTAGACTGTACTTAGACAAACCCAGATGGTATGTCCTCCAATACACCAAGGCTTTATGGTATAATCTAAAGGTTCTTTATGGGACAACTGTGTTGTATAAAGGATCTGTTACTGACTAGCATGTCATTATATGGTGCATGACCATACTGAAAAGTGTTCCTATACTAAGTTCTTTCTAATAAGACTTCTTTTCCTATTCGATTTTCAAAATGGTTTTTCCCAGAAATAAGTGTTGTCAAGCTAGTTGATTGGTCTTTTGGCATCTTTCCATCAGTTTCTCTTTTTTTTCCCTTTCTTTTTCTTTTCTTTTCTTTTCTTTTCATTTTTTTAAAAATAATTTTGATTCATAGAGTAAAAGATGAGCCTCCATTATTTTGTGTATCACTAGTGTTCTAAAACTTGGTAATGCACTTCAGTGCCCAAATTGCCTCTCTGGGGAAAGGTTAATGTTTGGTGTGGCTTAATATTAGGTTAGTTACTGTATAGTTTTTACTATATATCTATAATGATATAATTAAAAGGGGTAATTTTGGTAACAGTAATTTAATATGACTAAGCAGAATGAATTATTAGCCCCATGGCACTTAAGAAAATCTTTATCTTCATTTAGAAACGATTTCTGGTTACTTAGTCTTTCCCCAGCTCTCTGCCTATTCTACTTTCAGGACTCCCATACAATTGCATGATCAAAAGGCTAATTTTTGCTTGTGGCTTCTGTCTGTATTTCTTTCTGAAGCCCCTGGAAGTTTGAGCTAGACCCTTTGAGGCTACCGTACTGTCCTCAAGCCCCCTTCTCAGTTGAGGTGTCAGAAAACGGAGAAAGTAGAAACAGGCACTGGAAGGCAGTGGAAGTAGAGTTCATGTCTGTTTAGCTTCTGATCACAGTAATTTTAGTGAATTGTCAAATACATCAGAAGTGACAAATCAGAAAATTTTTCCACTTACAAATACTGAAAAATAGGCTTGTTTAATTGTAATAGCAGCCTAACCTGAAGAAGTTATATTTATTACTCATTTGACCAGTGATTATATGCAGCTTTTCTTATAGAAAATTTAACTCATCTTTTATCATTTATAGCAATTTTTGAAACCATTTTAACATGTGCAAGACTTATTAAATCAATTAAATGGAAAGGTGATTGATATATAAAAATCACTTTAAACCAAATGATGAGAAAAGTGCAGCTCATTTTTAGAATTAGTTACTGTTATACAGTGATGTCATCTATACTTTGTATCAAAAAATTGCAAAAAAATATTTTTATAAATAAACATAGTATCAGGCACAATGGGGCACATCTGTAGGAAAAGCATGCTTTCTTTGCATATCTTTTCCCATGCAGTTTGTGTAAATGGCAAATTCCTTATTTAATGAAAGTGTATATGTCTTATGTGATAGTAATATATGAGCATTTTATCATAACAGTCCATTTCTTTCAGTTTCATATTTACATTGTTTTTTGTTTGTTTGTTTTTATTTTAGGCCACTGAACAAAAAATCAAAGGTATGTTATTTAAAGCTATTTTTTATTCTTTTTTTTTTCTTCATTAAATCAAGGTTATTTATATGCATTTTTATTCACCTTTAGGATGGGAGAGAGAAGAGCATGAAAGCAATAGAGGGGTGGGAACAGACTTCTTCAGTCACATCACCTTGGAGTCATCTTTTGGGATTTTATGGTTTATCATGCTGTATATGTTATCATATTATAATACGTTCCCTCCATACCTACGTTAAAGCTGTCTCCTAGGGAAAACCATTTCCTAACATAACTCACTTGTTTTGAGTCTTCAGGCATGTGTACTTTTTCATCAGTCTTCCATCTAAAAGACTTCTTGCATGGGGCTACCTCTAGGACCCCATCCAGCCATTGGGTGTCTGCTTGATTCCTTTTTCTTTGTATTGTTGTCTAGTACCCTTCTTGTAGGCAGACAGTGACATGCATCTCATTATTATCCCCTAGAAGTAGATTGCTTAACCTTTGGTCACTGCACCAGGCCGAACAGCACCCAGTATACCTCAAGCATAAGACTTCAGTGTGATGAGGAATAGGAATCTAATGCCTTTTAGATCTCAAAGAAGGATACCTTCATTTTCACAGGAGTTGACTACTTGAAATGAAATGATAGGTATATGGTTCTCAAATGCTGAACTTGTTTTGCCTCAAGATTTAAGATTTTTATATTTAGCTATATCAAAAGTATGTTTTCTATATTTGGCTGGCATATGAACTCACAATACTGACTATCTTTCTTGAGGTAAATATTAGTTATGATAACACTAATCTGGTGCAGTTGTGTAAGAGTGAATAAAAAAACACTCATAACAAATTTAACTTGAGAAAGAATGACAATGGGAAGACATGCAAACACAGTGTAGCATAATGTGATTTAGTTAAAACAAAACAAAGCAAAAGAGAATCCTGTTATCCTGAGCATATAAAGAAGTGATAATTGGCCTGACACAGGGGGTTAAAGAAGACCTCCGTGATGCAGAGTCTTAGAAGATGAAATGGCCAATCAAAAAAAGAATGAAATGGCAAAGGGTAACATGATAGCAAGGCACAGAGAAAAATAATGTGATATTCTATGTAGTGATAGTATCTTTTGAGCATTAAATATCCAGTGATAACTAGGCAGGATGGAGGCTGAAGGTAGGGGTCAGGTCAGATGATCTTGTATACTGCATTTTCCAAAAAGCTATATGTACTTTAATTCTATAATCCATTTGATGCCAAAAAAAAAATGCAGGTACTTTAATTTTATAAGCAGTTAGGAGCCATGGAATTGCTTAGGAAGAGTGACATATTTTTCCTTTTTTTTTCCCCCCCTCTTTTTTCTTTCCTTTTTTTAAAAAAGAGATTTTTGCCTTAGGGTGCATGTGCTCACTTGAGAGGGGAAGTGAGAACTCACCCCCCAGGGGGGATGGCCACACTGCAATCCCTTCTCCATTCTCTTCCCAGGATCTTAGATACACATGCATATGCACCCAGCGTGAGTTTCAAGCTGCAGAATCCAGGACTTGAACTGCGGTCTGCCATAAAAGAGTCCAGTAACATAACCACTATGCCATCTGCTGGTCCCGATTTTTCTTTCTTCTTCTTCTTTTTTTTTTTTTTTTTTAACACTATTAACCATTTGAAAGAAAGTTTTGTTTGAAAGATGTGTAATGATTTGAAAGAGAGCTGAGAGAAAATGCATTCTGGGCAGAGAAAGCAGGTAGAGGAAGACAGGAAATAATGTGTCTGCAGCTTTTGCCGCAGCTTTTGTACCGGGGAGAAGTGGCAGTGTAGGTGGAGAGTAGGGAGAACCAGAGAAATTCATGCTGGGTGGGGTTGGAAAGCCAGCCCCGCATTTGCATTTAGAGTGTCATGGGTATTAGCTATGCTTTAGAAATATAACTTGGTCAGTAATGCCTCATGTCACCAATAGAGATAAGATCATAGATGGAAGAGAAACAGTAGAGAGGGTAGTAGGGCTTTGAATGGAGGTCTTGAAAGTATGGGGTAAAAAATGGATGTCAGGGGCCAGCAGGTGGCATGGTGGTTAAGGCACTGTACTTCCACATGGCCGACCACAGTTCAAGTCCTGGACCTGGAAGCTTGCTTTCCCACTTTCTCTTTGTCTCTCTCTCTCTCTCTGGTGAGTGGGCATGCCCTATAGCAAAATTTTTAAAATATATAAAATAAACAATAGTTATAAATAATATTCTTTTTAAAAAGAGTTTTTAAAATGGATGGCAGATATGTGAGGTGTGATTGACAGGATTGCCATCTGGTGATTTCAGAAGAGGAATTCAAAGTGATATTATAGCTTTGAACCTGGATATTTAAGAAAGTTATAGGCATATGGAATGTAGGGAGAAACATTGTCAAATGAGTAGGGACACAACCAGATTGAATTTTCATGCATATGCACCCAGCGTGAGTTTCAAGCTGCAGAATCCAGGACTTGAACTGCGGTCTGCCATAAAAGAGTCCAGTAACATAACCACTATGCCATCTGCTGGTCCCGATTTTTCTTTCTTCTTCTTCTTTTTTTTTTTTTTTTTTAACACTATTAACCATTTGAAAGAAAGTTTTGTTTGAAAGATGTGTAATGATTTGAAAGAGAGCTGAGAGAAAATGCATTCTGGGCAGAGAAAGCAGGTAGAGGAAGACAGGAAATAATGTGTCTGCAGCTTTTGCCGCAGCTTTTGTACCGGGGAGAAGTGGCAGTGTAGGTGGAGAGTAGGGAGAACCAGAGAAATTCATGCTGGGTGGGGTTGGAAAGCCAGCCCCGCATTTGCATTTAGAGTGTCATGGGTATTAGCTATGCTTTAGAAATATAACTTGGTCAGTAATGCCTCATGTCACCAATAGAGATAAGATCATAGATGGAAGAGAAACAGTAGAGAGGGTAGTAGGGCTTTGAATGGAGGTCTTGAAAGTATGGGGTAAAAAATGGATGTCAGGGGCCAGCAGGTGGCATGGTGGTTAAGGCACTGTACTTCCACATGGCCGACCACAGTTCAAGTCCTGGACCTGGAAGCTTGCTTTCCCACTTTCTCTTTGTCTCTCTCTCTCTCTCTGGTGAGTGGGCATGCCCTATAGCAAAATTTTTAAAATATATAAAATAAACAATAGTTATAAATAATATTCTTTTTAAAAAGAGTTTTTAAAATGGATGGCAGATATGTGAGGTGTGATTGACAGGATTGCCATCTGGTGATTTCAGAAGAGGAATTCAAAGTGATATTATAGCTTTGAACCTGGATATTTAAGAAAGTTATAGGCATATGGAATGTAGGGAGAAACATTGTCAAATGAGTAGGGACACAACCAGATTGAATTTTCTGAAACTTCAGTTTCCACGCATGACTCCTGTGCATGAAATGTTAGGTTGACTCTGGCTATTTTGCTTCAAGACCAAGCTCCTGCTCAGCTTTTAAGGCACTCTTTAATCTGACCTCCCATGATGTAAACAATCTGTTTCCCTCACTCCCTGATACTTTTTAAAGCATTCTTTTTCATGTTCATTTCTGTTTGATTTCAATATAATTTCTTTATCATGCCTTTCAGCTATTCCGAACTTCTCAGAGTTCCTTTTCTAATGGGTCCCTCCAACTACTATTATCTCTGCCTTTCCAGTTTCTTAGGATGGTACAATATCTCTTAAATTTGGTCACTTGATTATGTTCTGTCTTTGATTCTAACTCATGGGTATTTGTTTCTCTAATGTGATCTTGAATACCTCCTGTTTATATCCTTTTCAGGTATTCTTTTCATCATTTATATCCTTACATGAAATGTGAATATGTTTGGGTCTGGATCTCTTGTTTTTAGATTTTCCTCAACTCAGAATCTTAGGCTGAATATATGAAGGTCACTTAAAAATGCATTATGTTGTTTTGCCAGTTATTTCATTCACTTCATTCTTTTGATGACGGCTTTCTTCATAATCGTTCATACCTTTTCTGATTCATGTAAATGTATTGTTTTGTGCTGTTTATTATCAGTGGTGTTTATGTTTTAGGGTTCATAGTGATGAGAAATTATAAACTGGAGATGAGGGTTTTGGCCAAAATGGTGGTGCTGGTGTTTACTAAATCTTTTATTTTGGAGTAATTTTAATTTGTAAGAAAAAAAAAAAAGAAAGATAGTACAGAAGGTTCCCATGTATACTTCTCCTTTCATTATTAATATCTTTCATTGCTGGGGTACACTTGCTAAACCTGAGAAATTGAGTTTGGTAGTGTATTAGTCTGTGCTTCAATAAATAGCAGAAAGTACCTAAAACTGGTTGGTTTATAAGAACAGAGATTTATTCAGCTCATATCTTGGAGGTCCAAGGTCCAGGAGCCAGTTTATGATTGGGGTCTTGCAAAATCCCAAAGCATCATGAGTGCAGAAGGAGAGTGCAGCTGTGGGTAGATTTCCCTATTCTGGGCAAGAAGCATGGCCCCTCTCCTACTACCCGAACCTCGCCTGATAAGGTCTCTTCCCCTAATTGCAAAATGGGGTCAGGGGTCTCCCATAAATCTCCTGTCCCTGGCCAGGGCATTCAAAGATCGACAAAGGTGCATCC
>NW_006159707.1:1726050-1726268 GCF_000334495.1 Tupaia belangeri chinensis | reverse complement strand
CCGGTGACTTAAAACTCATGCTGGGCGTGTGTGCGTGCATGCCCAAGATCCCGAGAGGAGAATGGAGGAGAAGGTTAGCAAACACCTCTCCAAAAAAAACCACACACACAAAAAAACCCAGCTTTTCAGCTCTGACACTGATTATTTTCTTTTTTTAAAAAAAAAAAAAACACCATGAGGGGGACCAGCAGTTAGCATAATGGCTAAGGCACCGGACG
>NW_006159707.1:1652248-1725875 GCF_000334495.1 Tupaia belangeri chinensis | reverse complement strand
ACCTTTCAAAAAAAAAAAATACCACAATGAGGGACCAGTAGATAGCATAATGGTTATATCTCTGGACTCCCACATAGTCAACTATAATTCCAATCCTAGGGCCGGCAGCTTAAAACTCATACGAGGTGTATGTGCTTGCGTGCCCAAAATCCTGAGAGGAGAATGGAGGAGAAGGGATTGATGCATGAGCATCCCCCCACCCCCAGCCCTGGGGTAAGAACCTTCCCCCACTCCTTCCTGCCAACTCCTCTTCCTCTTTCTTCTCTATCTCTCCTCTCCCTCCCCCTACTTCTCTTCTCCTCCTTTCTCTCTTTCTCCCTCCCTACTCTCTCCCAAGGACTTTCTTTAGGTGATTTTATTAGCAAGTCATATTCCTAAGAATAGCAAGCCCCTGAGCCTCCTAGGAAAGATGTGCCTGGGGAGATCCCAGTGAGAAACAGAAATAGAGGAAAAAAAGATAAAGATTTTCTTATTTTCCGGTGATCAAATGGGAAAAAGCATAGTTTATTGCTGCTATTCTTTTTCTGGATTAATTAAAAACACACCTGAGGGACCAGCAAATGGCATAATGGTTAATGTTGCTGGACATGGCAGCTTCAAACTCACATTGGGCACGTGTGCATGTGTGCCCAGGATCCTGAGAAGGAGAATGAAAGAGAAGGGATTGCAGCATGGCCATCCCCTCTGGGGAGGAGGGGTAATTTTTCGTTGTCTCTCTAGCAAACACACTCACCCTATAGTAAAAAATCTTAAAAAAAAAAAACAAAAACTCATCTGAAATGGAATCAACATTTAAAACATTTTTTTTCTGGGGCCAGCAGATGGTGAAATGGTTATGTCACTGGACTCCCACATAGTCAAATGCAGTTCGAGTCCCATACCTGGCAGTTTAAAAGTCATGCTGGGCACTTGGACACCCAGAATCCTGAGAGGAAAAGGAACTTGGGCCTAATCACACTCTCTAGGGGGGTGATTTCTTGATTTCTCTCTCTGTGTCTCTCTCTCTGGCAAGTATACATGCCCAATAGCAAAAATCTCTCTCTGAAAAAACAAACATTTTTTCCTGCCACGACTGGAAACAATTATTCTTGCTCAGTTGTAGCCCGAATTTTTGTTTTCTTAGTAAACATAATTTTAGTGTTTAAATCCATCAGTCTAGTGAGTGACCAAAATATTCTAGACAGTTGCATGTCATATCCTATTGCAGACTTATTGTAGCTAACTTAGAGAACCTACTGTGTGCGAGGCACCATGCTGTATATTTACTTCATTTAATCAAGGAGAATATTCTAAATATTTACTTCATTTAATCAAGGAGAATATTCTAAATATTTAACTACTAATAGTGAATGGGCACCAGCAACTCAGACACATACTGCAAAAGGGATTTTAAGCAGGGATCTATCTAAAAGTTTCTTAATGTGTTAAGAGTAACCCTTAGTTACTGAGTCTTGGGAATCTGGGGGCCACAGAGGAGAGGCAGGGCAACAGGCTGGATACTCTTAGAGTTCATGCAGTGGGTATTTAAAAACCAGTAGTGTACCCTGGCTTCATCAGTATGTACGAGCACAGTATTAGTCCGAGTTTAAACACCCCCCCCCCAGTATCCCTATGAAGGTAGATAGCATTAGTCCCATTTACAGGTTAAATTGGGGCTAAGAACAGTTCAGTAACTTGGTCATTGCTTATGCAGCTAATGAGTGCCTGAACCAGAATTTGACTATGAAATTTACTAGGCTCTACCACTTCTTTTTATTTTTTTTATTTTTAAGAATTATTTTATTTAATTTTATTTACTTATTCATTTACTTTAATTTGATCAGAGAGACAGAATGTAAGAGAAAGTGAGAAAGCAAGCCACCAGGTCCAGGACTCAAACCATGGTCAGCCATGTGACAGCCCAGCGCCCTCAACTATCATTCCACCTGCCAGCCCCCACTTCTGTTTCTTTGAACATAGTCCTACAGGTATGTGGAAGCAAAATGGGAAGGGTATATCATTGCCCATGCTACAGTAATAGTCACTGAATGAACTAAAATAATTCATCTTTCAATAATCCAAAAAAGGACTGGGCCCCATAGCCTAGTGTTTAAGGGAGCTGGATCCCATATGGCTAGCCATGGTTAAATCCCTGCACTGGTGACTTGAAAGTATGCCCAGAGTTCCAGTAAGGATGAGGAGGGGATTGTAGGATGATCACATCCCACTGAGGAGTGCTTTTTTGTCTGTCTCTTCTTCTCTCTCTCCTCCTTTCTCTTGCTTTCTCTATGTGTATGTCTCTCTCTAGAGAACACACAGGCCCTCTGACAATTAAAAAAATCCCTGTCCAGAATGCTGATTGATAAAGTCATACAGTTAATTTTTTAGAATGGCTCAGTTTGTTGTAGTAAAAGAAAGTGTTCCGTTTGTCTTCTTCTCATTAATAAAGTGCTACCTTATTTTTTCTTTTGATTGTCACTGCCAGTATCAGCCATGTTTTGAATTCTAGAACTCTATCTTATGAGATCATCTTGGGGGTGGAGAAGAGATAAATGAAAAATAATTGTGTAATAATCCAAACTGGCTTCGTAAAATGCTGTTTTCTTCATCATTCATGAAGTAGTTATTGGTTCCCCTTTCATTCATTGTTATGATCACTGGTAATAAGTGTGAACAGAACAAACCCCATGTCCCTGTTCCCACTGTGCTTTCATTCTTATCTTTGTTTTATTTTAGTAAAGGTAAATGTGTGTCTAAAGACCTTCAATGGTTTACCTTTGATCTCAGCTTAACACTCCATTTTCTCTACCAGATCTTTCTATTGATTGTGTACAATATTTAAAGTGTACAACAGAATGTTTGCTATATACATCATGAAATGAATAAGCAAATTAACAGATTGTCATCTCAAATAGTTACCTCTTTTTGTGTGTGGTAAGATCATCTAAAATTTACTGTCAGCAAATTTCCGATATACCGTTTGGCTGTAGTCCTTGTACAGATACTAGATCTCTGGAGCTTTTCATCCCACGGAACTGCAACTTGTATTGTACCCTTTGACATCTGTCTTCCCATTCCCACCCAGCCTCTACTAACTACCTTTCTACTCTGTTTCTGTGTATTTGACTTATTTTAGATCCTACACAGAAGTGAGGTCATGCAGAGTTTTTATTTGTGTATCTGGCTTATTCGTTTAGCAGCACCCTCCAGATTCATCCATTTTTTTGCATATGGGAGGAACTCTCTTTTACTAAGGTTTTTGCCATAGGGTACATGCACTTACTAAAGAAAAACAGTGAGAGGGAAAGTGAGAAATCACCATCTTGCAGGGTAGCCATGCCACAGTCCCTTCTCTGCCATCCTCCTCCTGGGATTTTGGGCATGCATGCACACATGCCCAGTGTGATTTTCAAGCCACTGGGTCCGGGACTTGAACTGTGGTCAGCCATGTGAGAGTTCAGTGCTGTAACCACCATGCCACCTGCTGGCCCCGAAGACCTCTACTTTTAAGGCTGAATAATACTGTGTTGCATATGTCCGTACACACACACGCACACACTTTGTTAGGGCATACGTGAGAGAGAGAGCAAACCCTCAATGGATCATATCCATGCTGCAATCCTTTTTTTCCATTGTGTCAGGATTTTGGACATGCATGCACACACAGTGTGTTTTCAGACTGCCAGGGATGGGATTTGAACCGTGGTTGGTGATGTGGCATCTGACTCCCGATGTACAGAATTCAACCACTGTGCTCTAGTGTGGCAGCCTTATGCCATGATTTTTTTTTCTCTGTTTATTTGTTAATAGACATACAGGTTGTTTCTATACCTTGGAATTACAAATAATCCTGTGGTAACTGTGGGAGTGCAGACATCTCTACAAGGTGCACATTTATTTCCTTTGTATATATTCTCAGAATACACATTGCTGGGTCAACTGGTAACTCTATTTTAAATGCTTTGAGAATTCATTAGATACTAAGTTTTTCAATGACCAAGTCTTCAACTACAATTAATTTTAGGCTTAATTGGGATTACTGTATTGCATGGATACACAGCCCCAATAGGTTGTGTCTTCAAACCTATAATGTAATGGCTTACATAGAAGATGATACTAGTAGGCCAGTAGGATAAACAGAAGAGGCCACTCACAACCAAAGATGACAATCCCAGAAAGTATGGTTGCCCTAGGCTCTGAGGTTTTCTTCCCTTTAGTATGCCCATGAACCCATTTCTGTCACTGCTTGGGAGATTCTGCTGTAAGAATTGGAGCTTTAGTTGAGTGTTTTCTCCCACCATCTACATAGTAGAACTTGTGGCTTTTGTATTATATGCCAGCGTTCAGTAATTTTAGAAAGACCACATTATGGTTTGAAATGTGTCATGATAGTACTTTCGCTCATGTTGAAGGTAGATGTGTGCATACCTCTTTGAAGCAGAAGCAGACATTTTTACTAGTTGAAAATTTACTGGGAGAGAAGTATTGTTTTAGTTTAAGGAGACTGTGCCTAATAATACAGAAGCACTGAACATGTCACTAGTGTAGCCTTAAACTAAAACAGTACCTCTTTCCTCAGATTAGGAAAGTGGAAGTAGGAAGGAAATGGGAGGAGAGAGTAGATTCCCTCAGTATTTATCCCAGATTTATTGTATTTTACCTTTTAATTTGGAATACACACATATTTGAAAACATACATTCTTCCAGGGGGAATGGACACACCACAGTTCCTTCTCCATTCTCCTCTTGGGATATTGGGCATGCACACATGTGTGCCTGCTGTGATTTGTTAAGCCATGGGGTCCAGGACTTGAACCGGGGTCAACCATGTGGGAATCCAGTGCCTTAATCACCTCTCCACTTGCTGCTCCCAGTTCATATTTGTTTTTAAATTTTAATTTCAAACAGCCATTCAGTTCTAACTACTTGCTGAAAAGTGTCAGAAGTCGATAGACTGGTAAACATTAGTTTCCAGGTCAACTGTGGTCATTTGAAGCTACAGCCAGTTACCCACAACAAATGTTCTAGCACTGCCTTTTTTGTGTATCATCTCAAGCCAGAATACCCCTTCTGTACATGCCAACATCCCAGAACTGACTGGGATAAGGAAATTAATGTAGGTTATAGAGGGGAAGTGTATTATTATAGATCACATAGTATGATTACCAGTCAGCAAGATTTTTATGGCAGTAAAATTTTTGGCTATTTAAAAAATAAACGTGATATTATAAGTTCATATTTATTAAATAGAATTGTTTCTTGCATGCCCAGCTAGCTATCTTTGTTCCTTTTACATATCTCCCATGCTTATTCTTTTTTCTTTTTTTTTTTTGAGAGATTTTTCGCTATAGGGCGCGTGCGCTCGCCAGACAGACAGAGAGAGACATAAAGACAGAAAGCGAGAAATCACCCCCCGGGGGGATGGTCACACCGCAATCCCTTCTCCTCCATTCTCCTCTCGGGATCTTGGGCACGCATGCACACGCGCCCGGCGTGAGTTCTAAGCCACCGGGTCCGGGACGCGAACCGCGATCGACTATGTGGGAGTCCAGCGACATAGCCATTACGCTAACTGCTGGTTCCCTCCCATGCTTATTCTTTAAATATAAGAGAATGGGATTCAAATTTTGGACCCCGAATACAGGGGAAGTTGCCAAATAGTACTTCTATAGCAGTAGAATGACACTGCTTTTTCTCCATTTTCTGTGGAAAGCTGTAGAGTAGGAAAACAACAAAAGTTACAAACACCTTTATTTGGAACTTCTTGTTTTAGAGAATTTTCTAATTACTTTTAAGTTCTCAACAGGTTTGTGCCCTTTGAAAGTCTGCACCCATGCTGCTGTTCATCAGGAAAACTGGAAGAAATAGTTTCACCAAAACTTGTTTGCATGTCCTGTAATCCTTAGACAGATTCTTGGATGGAAATACTACTGGAAGCTACTTTATTGTTTTAGTGGAGCAGCTAAAACAATTAATTCGTGGGTTTAAGATGAAAGAGAATAAGAATACAATTATATATTGGAAACATTAGTGATAGAAATAAATATGTTGCCTCATAAATCAAAAAATTTTAAACATGTCAGTTTGTACATATCAAACATTTCTTTTGACAAGGATTTTAGTTTATGTCTTTTTTTTTTTTTTTTTTTGAGAGAGAGAGATTTTTGCTATACTGTGTGTGTGTTCACCAGAGAGACAGAAAGTGAGAAATTACGCCCCCTCCAGGGGACGGCCATGCCAGAGTCCTTTCTCCTCCATTCTTCTTTTGGGATTTTGGGCATGCACACATGCATGTATGCAAATACTCCCATGGTGAGTTTTAAGCCACCAGGTCTGGGACTTGAATTGCATTCGACCATGTGAGAGTCCAGCAATATAACCATTACACCATCTGCTGGTCCCCAATTTATGCATTTTAAGAGCAGAAAGAAATTGCTTGTAATAAAGATTTTAATGACTTCATAGATTATACTTTTAAAAATATCATTTGAACATTTAACTTTTTTTTCCCTAGCCATGAAACATTCAGTTTAACTTGGTTATTTGGCAGGTAGAAAGTTTGTCTTACGATTTTTGAAAATCCAACTTTCTGATTTGTTGGAGAATGCATTAGTATATTTTTATCTTGCCGATAATGCCAAATCTCATTTAAGGAGGTAAGAAGTTCTTTCTTAATAGAAACATAAAGTAAAAATTTTAAATCCTATATTGTTGCTTTAGGTGAGAAAAACATTTTCTAACCAAGGAGCTTTCATTGGTACATGCCATCTTTTTTCTTTTTGAGAGATTTTTTTGCTCTAGAGCATGTGCGCTCGCTAGAGAGACAGAGAAATAGAAAGCAAGAAATCACCCCCTGGGGGCATGGCCATGCTGTGATCCCTTCTCCTTCATCCTCCTCTTGAAACCTTAAACATGCACACACATGCGCTCTGTGTGAGTTTTAAGTCACCAGGCCTGGGATTCAAACCACGGTTGACTACATGGGAGTCCAGCAACGTAACCATTATGCCATCTGCTGGTTCTTGTATATACCGTATTACCTGGTAATTTTAACTTTTTTGGTCCTTTTAATAATTTCAAATGCAAATCTGTATGTAGTTTCAATTTTCTGGAAGTCATCTTAGTTCTTCATTCTGTTGAAGTGACACCATGTGTTAAAATGGGACTTTGTGTACTAAGGCTTATCTTTTCTGCCAGTATTTTGGAAGATTTACAGTGGTAGCCAGTTTTAAAGCTATTATACAGGGACCAGCAGTTAGCATAATGGCTATGTCACTGAACTCCCATGTAGTCTACCGCGGTTCAAGTCCTGGACCCGGTGGCTTAAACTCAAGCTGGGCGTGTGTCCGTGTGTGTGCCCAAGATCCCAAGAGGAGAAAGGAGGAGAAGGGATTGCAGCGTGGCCATCCCCCCCCAGGGGGTGATTTCTCGCTTCCTGTCTCTCTTTCTCTGTCTGTCTGGCGAGCGCACATGCCCCATAGCAAAAACCTCTCCAAAAAGAAAAGAAAAAAAACTATTATACAAGGATAAATTGTAAATTTTATAAGGATATGAATAGTAAATGGGCCTGAGATATTAAGGGATAGAAATTGATGTTTTATAGATTGATAATACTTAAAGATATTTGATGGCTGGTTCATATTGTTTATTTTAAACATGTAGAGGTGAAGTTGAAGTAGTTGAAATGAATTCACTTTATTAAATATTTTCTGAAATAAATTTATTAAAATGTCACTTTTAAATGTTTTGAAGACTTAAAAAGTAAAAATTAAAATAATATTTTTACAAATTTACAACTTGGTATATTTAAAGCTTAGGATATTAAACTGTCTTTTCTGGGTTTTTCATTTGAATTCAAGACAATGGCTATGTTTTTCGGCTTTTGATTTTCTTTTTCAAGTAAAGACTAGGGCTTGTTTTTTCTCAGGTTCTCAGTTCTCCTGCCTCAGCCTCCCTCAGATACATGCCACCATAGTTAGACCTTAGGTTGGGCCAGGAAGCCAACCCGGGCTTCCCATGTTACCCCAGTATGTGGAGCACAGCATCTTAGCAGTATGCATTATTGTAGCTGGGCCCAGAAGGGTATGCTTTTCTTTGCGGGGAGGGTTTGCTATAGGGCGC
The DNA here is from genome assembly GCF_000334495.1 of Tupaia belangeri chinensis. Taxonomy (NCBI): domain Eukaryota; kingdom Metazoa; phylum Chordata; class Mammalia; order Scandentia; family Tupaiidae; genus Tupaia; species Tupaia belangeri. Next base: position 1,717,775 of record NW_006159707.1, on the reverse strand, counting down.
ATGCTCTCACCAAAAAGAGCGAGACAGAGACAGAAAGCGAGAAATCACCTCCCGGGGGAATCACCACGCTGCAATCCTTTCTCCTCCATTCTCCTCACAGGACCTTGGGCACGCATGTATACGTGCCCGGAGTGAGTTTAAGCCACTGGGTCTGGGACTCGAACTGCTGTCGACTACGTGGTAGTACAGGGACATAGTCATTACACCAACTGCGAGAAGGGTATGCTTTTACATAAGAAATATTAGAAAGCTCATAAAGTAGTGAAAGTTGATGTATTTGTAATTTGATGTATTTTTGTAGTAATTTGATGTATTTTTGCTTATTATTTTACAAAATGAGAGGTTCTCATTAAAGTATAATCTAGAAAAATATTGATTTAAATTCTGAGTAAGTTTTTCCATTCTTAAAAATTTAGTGTTTATTTTTGGACGAGTGCACATTTTGCTTATCTTTTTTAAATTGTGAAATAGATGAGTTGGGTCACAAATTGGCCAGAGATGTAAAAATACAACTTTTTAGTGGGTATGTATATCATTCAGTTAAAATTTCTTTCCCCTAAAATATTTTTTCTGGTAGCAGACAGAAAACAGTAGAATGTTAGGGCTAATTAGAAACTCTTTCTACATTATCAATCATACCAAACTTGTCTTCTTCACATGCTGACTCTAGATTTTCTTAAGAGGTTTATACTACAGATTTGTTCAGCAGCATACTAACCAGTTACCCTTGTTGATCTTACTCTTTCTCATGATCATTTTTCTTTTTATGGGTTCTTAATTATCCCACCTCTTGCATGTTGACATTCCACAGTGTTTAATCTGCAGTATCCTACTGTTCTATGTTGTGGTGTAGATTCAGTCATCTCATGTATGCTGACAGTTCTTAAATTGTTTATTTAACTAACAGTTCTTGAGCATTTGCTGTCTGTGGTCCTGGGAATGCCAAGATAACATGAAAAAGCTATAAGAAACCAGTATATACAGAGCACATCCACTGCAGTGTAGGACTTTGTTAGAGTTCATTGGAATGAGGGAGAGCAAGTTGGTTTTCATAAAATGCTTCTAAGATTATCGAATTATAGGGGCGGGGGAATGTTGTTAGTTGTTTCCTAGTGAAGATGGATGGAAAGATTTACAAGAAAGGTATCAAGACATTTTGAACAAAAGTAGTAGCATGAAAAAGCATGTTACTCTTTGGGGAACTGCAAATATTTAGCGTGATGGAAGAGAGGGAAGTGTATGTGGACATAGCAGGGTATGAATCTGAAAAATGGTGAAGAGGGGCTATGTGAAGGAGTTGGTTTTAATTCTGATAGATGTTTTATGATACAAATAGCTTAGAGAAGGTATATGATAGGTGGGAGAGGTGTGAAAGTAGGTAGAGCAAGGATTAAGATTTGAGCCAGAGAGACCCATTAGGAGATTTGTTTTGTTTTGTTTTGTTTTGTTTTGTTTTTCCTTAGAGCATGTACGTTCACCAGAGAGGGAAGGTGAGACATTGTGTGCCCTGTGGGGAGAACCATGCCACAATCTCTTCTCCATTCTTGGGATTTAGGGCACATACGCACATATCCCTAGCATGATTTTCAAGTCACCAGGCCCAGAACTTGAACCATGGTCAGAACCATTGGTTGGCCATGTGGGAGTCTATTGCCTTAACCACCATGCAACCTGCTGCCCCCTCTTTGGTCTGATATTAATATCTCATTTTAATTTTCTTAGCATTTCTTGGTGGTATAGCTATCTTTATATCTTCTTTTGCCTTCAGTTTTATTTCAGGGTGCTTCTTTTCAAAATATACCCCATAAGTTTGTTTTCCTCTTAAGTCAATTTAGGATGCATTATCAAGATGCATTATCTTCTACCAGTGAGTCTAGTCCTTTCATATTTATTGTAAAAACATGTTCGGGGGCTTATTTTTGGCATCTTCTTTTTGTATTAACTAAAGTAAAAAAAAATTTAAGTATATTTTCTGTGTTTGTTAAATGTACCAAGTTTCATAATTTTTTTTTCCCTTCCCATGATTTGGATGCTTACTGACGTAATAACTTAAAATTTTAATTACGCATGTACAATAGCTAAAGTTATTGAATATTTATGTGCATTTCCCAGCAACATCTTACCCCATCTCTACCTACTTTTAGTTTCTCTTTTACTCATAACTATCATATCCTGTTTTATAGCAGAGATTCTACTTCAGGTGTTATAGTTTACCTTTATAATTAGTAATTATTAGGTCGTTGGAAAAGTCATGACATATTTTTCTTTGGAAAAATGCATCATGACTTTCCTGACAACCTAGTGCATTGTCATAATGTCTTCACTGATTTAATGAAGTTTTTGGACCCTAGGAATGAATGCCCACCACAGCCTTGTTTTCTGCATGGTACTTTACTGATTTGAAAATTATGGTAGTGCGGCCGATGGTTGGGGCATTGGCCTCTAACATGGCCAACTGTGTGGTTCGAAGCCCAGATCTGGTGGCTTGCTTTCTTCTATTCCCTCTCTTTGGTTAAATTAAAGATAATGATAATAAATATAAAATTAGATCTTTTTTTTTAATATAAGGAAAACTATAGCAGATATTTTGAGTTTGAGGTGAGGGGAGGGGTGCTGGATGGGCTGATTAACTGCTGTTTGCGAATGCCTGGTCCCTTTTTTTTTTTTTGGAGAGATTTTCGCTATAGGGCGTGTGCACTTGCCAGACAGACAGAGAGAGACATAGAGACAGAAAGCAAGAAATCACCCCCCAGAGGGGATGGTCACGCCGCAATCCCTTCTCTTCCATTCTCCTCTCGGGATCTTGGGCACGCGAACCGCAGTCGACTATGTGGGAGTCCAGCGACATAGCTATTACACAAACTGCTGGTTCCCAATGCCTGGTCACTTTTGATTTAGGATTCATATACTTGTTTTCATGCAGGTTATTTAAGTGTTCGCATTTAGGTTATCTTCTAATTCTTTGAATATTTGAAGAACAGTTTTTGTTGCTTTCTCACTCAATAATACCTTGTGTGGTTATAAAATTGTTGTAACAATGTTTGCTTTTAGAATGGTCAACATTTTTAGTAATAAAGTGGCAAACCTGTGTTATAGCAGTGTGTACCATCGCTTTCAGCTATTTCCACTAGCCAAATGCTATATGTAGACTAGTACTCATTGTGTAAAAGCTAAGTGAAGAGGTTTTATGTTCCCCGTAATTTCGTGGATACATGTATTTTATATATCTTTATGTAAAGTGTACTGGACATATACTTTAGAGTATTTCAGCACATTGTTCTCATGAATTAAGTGTTTTTAATAGCTACTATTTACTTATTACTGTTTAAGGCACACAAAAGAATGCATACTGTTTCTATTTATTGGGAAAGTTAAATTGTCTGGGACAAATACATAAAGCAATTATACATAGAAAGTCCTTGGCCCAAATAGTAAGAGACTTGCCTGTGAGTGTCAAGGAGAATGTAATGGAAATTAAAGTAATAGATTGAATGCTTATAATTTTCAGTATAATTCCTCCTAAAGTAAAATTGGCTTTTATTACTTTAGGAAAATTGAATTCATGTTGAAAAAGAAGGGCCATATATTCGATCATATGTCTCTAATCTAATCTAATCTGTCTCGTATGTTAGACAGTATTGATATGATGATACAGACTAAATCCACGGGATGATGAGAGAAGGAGAACAGCAGTGAGGCCAGAGTGTTAACTGAAGAGAGGCTCTAGAGCTGGTGTGTTGGAGAATTGGAGATATCATAAGCCTTTGATAATTTTTTTTCTTTTTAAGATTTAGGCCACAATAATAGCTTTCATTTACTGAATTGTTAACAGTATTCTTGGCACTTGATCAGATGGTTCTTTACTGTAGGAGAAAGGTGTAGAAATAGCCCAGGTAGGAGAGGTATAGCCGTTTAACTCTAGGACTAGAGTTTTTAACCCTGGGACAGTTTTTGTTTTCTGAATGTCCTCCCAATAACATGGAGGTTTCTCACTTCATTTACCTGACAGTGGTGTGTGTGAAGAGGTATAAATATTTCACAGAAACATTGCTGCTGAAATCTAAGGTGGTATAATACCAGTCATTGAAGAGCAGCCACTGTGTGTAGTCTTGTGTTACCTGATTTATAAACATCAACCCAATTAACTTTAGGATAGCTCTGCATGCTATAGATAATTATTTATAGTTTACTATTTTACAGACGTTTTGGTGGGTCTAGTCGATTTTCTAAAGTTTACTCCAAAACATGAAGCTTTAGTGAAGGCAGAGCTGGGACTGAAACCAGGGTTTGGCACTATGCTATCTCTGTGTCGTTTCAGAGTGTGGGTATATTTTCACTCATTTAAGACAGACAGACATGGGACCAGCAGATGGTGTAATGGTTGTTGCTGGACTCCCACAGTCTACTGAGATTGAGTCCTGGACTCAGTGGCTTAAAACTCACACTGGCACGTCTGCATGCATGCCCAAGATACTGAGAGGAGAGTGGAGGAGAAGAGATTGTGTTGTGGCCATCCCCTCTGGAGGGTGATTTCTCACTTTCTGTCTCTATGTTTCTTTTTGATGAGCGCATGCTCCCTATAGCAAAAATCTCTCTAAAGAAAAGAAAGAAATCTCCATCCGTTAATTTATTTTTTTTTAACCTATTTGAGGAGTCCAGAAATGCACTATTTATATGTTGTGCTTGTTGCTATAGTAGAGAAGTGGTTATTTCTCAGGTTCACTCCAGACAGCGTATTCACATTATTTCTGTAGTTTAGATTAGCCTCGTAAATTGCATTTTTATATTTACTTTTTGTTCCATATTCTGAGTTTGTCTTACTTGATTCAGACTTTGTATTTTAACAATGAAAACCGTTGTTAACTTTATCTTTTTGTGGGAAAGTCAGCAGGTTTGTTTCCGCCTTTGTTTTTGTCTTATGAAGATGAAAAATATAAACCAAAACATACTAACAGGGAGGCAGAATAAGAACAGTTATCAGGAAATCGAAGATTCTCTTAAGACTACCCACAATTAATTTGCCACATTTGTTCATTAATAATTCTGAGTTCTATGGTTTTGTACTGAGTGTTTGTTCTCTGATTATAGAGTAATATGGAAAAAGAGATGGAGTGTGAGTGGTCAACCTGATCACAGAAGGCCAAGGGTCTCTGCTCTTATGGGATAGGTAGTTAGAAGTTTAATTTGACTGGGACCAGTAGATGGCATAATGGTTATGTTGCTGGACTCCCACATAGTTCACCACGGTCTGAGTGCTGGACCCAGAGGCTTAAAACTCACACAGGGCACATGTGTGTGCATGCCCAAGATCCTGAGAGGAGAATGGAGGGGAAAGGATTGCAGTGTGGCCACCACCACCCCTACCCCGGGGGGATAATTTCTCACTTTCTGTCTCTATAGCAAAAATCTCTCTCCAAAAAAAAAAGTATAATTTGACTCTTGAAAGTGATGTCTCCTAAGAAACTTGAGCCTGTGAATGAGTGTGTCCCTGGACACTGAAAACTTCTATTCCTTTTAAGATTGGTTTTCTTAGTGCCTTTGAATTTAGATGGCTTTCTATGGAGGTGCGCTTTACTGGCTAATCTTTTCCACCCCTTTTCTTTTGTTGGGATTAGTGCCAGAACAGATAAAGCCCAGTGTAAGCCAGCCTCAGCCTGCCAACTCTAGTAACGGCACTTCCACAGCAACCAGCACTAATAATAATGCCAAGCGAGCTACAGCCAACAATCAGCAGCAGCAGCAGCAGCAGCAGCAGCAGCAGCAGCCTCCGCCCCAGGCAGCCACAGCAGCCACAGCAGCAGCCACAGCAGCCACAGCAGCCACAGGCCTTGCCTCGGTATCCTCGTGAAGTACCTCCACGATTTCGCCACCAGGAACATAAACAGCTTCTAAAGAGGGGTCAGCATTTTCCTGTCATAGCAGCAAACCTGGGATCTGCTGTTAAAGTGTTAAACAGCCAGTCAGAAAGCAGTGCTTTAACAAATCAACAGCCACAAAATAACGGAGAGGTGCAAAACAGCAAAAACCAGTCAGGTGAGAGAAGGCATTTCTTACCAGACTCAAACTCTGTCATCGTTCACAGGGTAGCAAGTTCGTAAGTTCATAGCCTTTTGGTACTGTATTTGTATTCGTTAGTATCTGGGCTTTAATATGAGAGTTCTGCACAGGGAGGTATGAGTGGGGAATCCTAAAATGTTTCCTGTTGGTTACCTGCCCTTCCTACTTTAAAAATGATGATTTTAATTCTCTCCCTTCAGGTTCTGCCCGTTTAAGTAAGGAGCTTATAACTGAAATTTTGGTCTTAGCTATGACTACAGCTAAAATTGAGCCACTGTTTTCCCCCAAGTCATTTGCTAAGCAGTTAGCCATACTGTTGCATTTGATCCTCAGTGGCCCTGTGAAATGTAGTTGTTGTGCTTTTTGGTAGAAGAAACTGAGGCACAAAGACATTAAATAACTTGCCTAAGATCACTCAGTTACCATATGCTATAAGCCACTCATGGAAGCTGTATTCAGACAGAGAAAATGCACTGTTATTTGCTTCAGAATGGCTTTTCTCAGCTCAGTAATAGAGGCAGAAAATAAATTTAGTATGTGATTACAAGCTTTCTCAAAGCCTCATTTGTTTCAACATGTTCTGATAGGTTCTTATAGTTGGTCGATCTGTTTACCCATTTACCCAACTATTTTAAAGTTTTACTACAAAACAAATAGAAAATTAGGTGCTAGAGTTAAAAAAAAGTTAAGGTTTTCATACATGAAAACACAGAGGCAGTATATAGCATAACTGATAAAGAACAGTCTCTAGAGCCAAATAGACCTGATTTAAAATCCCGGTCCCACCATATCCTGGTATGGGTGGCCTTGGGCAGGTTACTTAATTGCTCCATGTGTCTGAGTCTCATCCTAGCAGCCTTTCCTAACTGTCCCAGGTAGAGTTGTTCACTTTCTACCTCTATGCTTTCTTATATATACCAAAAACTACTCTGTACATTATAATATATTATGGTATTTCACAGCTAATAAGTAGCAGATCCTGGACTCACATCAAGATCTGTCTGACTCCAAAGCTATGCTCGTAACCACCATGCTGTGCTTTGGCAACATACTGGATGTGATAGGTAAGGAGGAAGAGGACACAAATGTGAGTTTTCTAGCATAGGTACTTAGAGCAGCACATTATTATTGGAAACGACACAAATTTATTATTTATTCATCATGAGTTAATACTTATTCCCCATTCCCTTTGCCTCTTATTATCTGTGTGAGCTTGTCCAAATTAATTCATCTGACCCTTTTTCCTAATCCGTAAATTTATGGACAGTGGTACCTTACCATATATGGCTGTATTGAGGATAAAATTATATGACATGTTAAAGCAATTAGCTTAATGCCTAATATTTAGGTGCTGAATAAATAATCTTTCTTTTAAATCTTAAAGATGGACTTGCACATTTCAAGAAGGGTTTGGTTGATTCATACTAAACTACTGTCAGGTAGAAAGAAATTTGTCATTTACAGTTCATCTGAGAAGTCAGTTCGAAAGCAGATGTATTAGTACATGCATAATAAATAATGTGATTAAAAAATTGGGGGACGGACCAGCAGATGGCGTAATGGTTACGTTGCTGGACTTCCATGTAGTCGACTGTGGTTTGAGTCCTGGCCCTGGGGCTTAAAACGCACACCGGGCACATGTATGTGCATGCCCAAGATCCTGAGAGGAGAATGGAGGAAAAGGGATTGCGTTGTGGCCATCCCCCCGGGGTATGATTTCTCACTTTCTGTCTCTCTGTCTCTCTGGTGAGTGCTTGTGCCCTGTAGCAAAAAAATCTTTCTTTTAAAAAATATTTGAAAGTTGGGAGAGGTTATATATACAATGGGTGCTGAGTACCCACTGTGAACTAAGCAAGGTAATCTGATAATTAACAAGAGCAAAGAGCAAGGTGGGATAGTATATTTAGAAAATAAATATGCCTTTTCAGTTTAGGAAAGAAACACAGCTGTTTTCAAAATGGAAGCAGCAGGAATATAAGAATCTTATTTTTCAAAAATGGGTTTGGGTCAAAAAAAAGTTGTTAGACGTGAGAAGACAGCCCAAGGTGTAAACATAGGAAGATGTCTTCCAGGAAAGCTGAGAAGTAAATATATCCTGTCCATTTCTATTATAAAAAAACCTTCCAAAGGTGAACTGCATTAATGTAGAGGGTAAGATCGAAGTCGGGAAGGTGCAACAGTTCTACTCTAAGGTGTAGAATTAAGCCCAAAAATAGAGAATGCAGATGATGAAGCCAGAGCATTTTGGAAAAGAACCAGATTTGTTCTTTTGTCTTTTAAAAAATGTTGTGAGTCCTCACTTGTCAGCATATTTCACATACTTACATTAAAATATCTTTGCTACTGGGAGTGGCCACAAAATAGACAATTAGGGAATCAGCGGATCTTCATAGAGGACTTAGGTTTGTCCCAGCTCCTAAAGAGTTATTAACAGTAACAGTGATGATATTGTGACTCACACAGTGTATTAACTCATTTATTCTCATTTTACAGATCATGTAGTAACATCGTCATTTTACCAATTAGAAAGTGCCTAGTGGTCAGTGAAAAATAGTGCACTGGACAGTAATAAGCAGCATGAGCAATATGACCCAAAACTTGAAAATTCTCTTGTAAATTGTATGTAGTTTAGAATTGTGGAACATAATATTTATTTTTTATCTTTGTGTTTAGCTTTTTTGTGTGGAGATAGTTATTAAAGTAGATTTGGTCTATAAAGTGTGCGATCATAGAAATTCACTTAGTTTTCATGTTAAAAAGGAGAAGAGCTGGATATACCTCCTTTGTTTTAATATAGTACATTTCTCATTTATTCAGTACAATCAAATAGGGATAGGAACTAGATGACATTAGTTATTTTATAAGTCGGAAACCGCAAACTTTTGATAAGTACTTTCAGGGGCTAGCAGGTAAGTGAAGTGATAAAAAAGAGTATTGCAAACTGTGGTAAACGGGTTTTATACCCTTCTTAAAAACTTTTACATTCTCTTTTTATGTTTGTTTATTTTATTCATGACAGAAAACATACACTGAGGAGAGAGTGAAGTGCCCTTGACAGGGTCTTGTCACAGCACAGTCCCCTTTCCCTAACCTCCAACTTGCCAGAGTATTGGGCATTTACACACACACCCGGTGTGTTTTCAGACTGATCTGGGGATCTGAACGTGTGGTTGACTATGTGGTTTCCAGCACTGCCGCTCAGTTTCCTACCAGTGACACCACTAGGTCGAGCCTACATTCTTGTTTTAATACCTTGTGCAGACACCTATGCAGGCCCAGCCCTGGGCTGCTAGCTTATTGATATACCAAAAACACTTTTGAAAGTTTTTTACTGATACTAAAGACCTCTATTGTGCAGTTAACTTCTTAGATAGAGCCCTAAGAGATCAGGCCCTGCTTCTGCCCAAGAAATCCCCTCTCTTCTTAATTCATGGTAGAATGCATGTACACACAAGAAAAGAATCACCATTCACAAGGCGTGGTCTTGCCACAGTCCCCTTCCTTTGGTCCGCCAGCCTGCCAAGATCACAGGCATGTGCATGTGTCTCACATATTTTCAGTCTGACTAGCCAAGGGCTTGAACTGTGTTGGCACGTGGCTTCCAACTCCACAGTCTAGTATGCTACTGACTACATCACAGAGGCTGGGCAGGGAGGTCCACAGGCTTATGATAAAGCATTTGTGGGGACTGTGAGGTCAGCAGGGCTGGCACCAATGTTATTTTTGCGGGCCAAAGTGTAGTTATCCTTTTCTTTCTTCTTTTTTTATTTTATTTAACTTTATTTAATTTATTTTAACATGACCAGAGAGGGAGGGAGGGAGGGAGGGAGGGAGAGAGAGAGACAGAGAGAGAGAGAGAGAGAGAGAAGAAAAGTGAGAAAGCCACCAGGTCTGGGAATCAAACTGTGGTTGGGCATGTGGGCGTCCAAAACCCTTAACCACCACACCACCTGCCAGCCCCAGTTATCCTACTTTTTATCATCCAACTGACATGATCCATACAGAAAAGTTAAAGACTAGATTAGTGAACACTTGTATACCCTCCACCCAGATCCAAAAGCTGTTAAATGTGCCCCCACACATTGTTAACCTTGATTTTACACATACCTCTGTGTGTTTCTCTTTCATACATACATATGCACACACATGTTCATTGTTGTTGAAACATTAGTAAATTTCAAATATAATTAAACACATTAAAAACCCTTTAATACTTACACAAGTAATTATCCTAAAAATAAGGGTAGTCTCATATAGCCACAACCCATTATCACTCTCAAGTAAAGAGCATTAACATTTTTACAGTATCTTCTAATAGTTGGTGTTCACATTTCTGCTGGTTTTCCCCAAGAATGTATTTTTTTTGCTCACAATTCGATACCATTTATATGAAATGTAAAGCACGTAAAACAGTAGTATATAATTCTTAGGGATGAATTCAAATACAGAAAATGTAAAGAGGGGCCAGCTCTGTGGTGGCCAACCATGGTTCGAATCCTCAGCAGATTGAAAAGCGTGCTGGGTTCATGTGTGTACTTGCCCCAAATCCTGAAGGGATGGAGAAATAGAGGAAAAGGATTACTGAGTGACTGTGCCCCTTTAGACAGTGTTTTCTCTTTCTTTCTTCCTCCTCTCCCTGCCTTCCCCCCACACCTATGCCTGTGGCATGTGCACATACTCTCTAGTAATTAGAGAAGGAAGGGGATGTAACTAGGAGTAGATAGGAAGTATTGGGGTTGTTTTGTTTTTTTGCGTTATGTATTTCCTAAGATGATGGTACCTAGGTACTTTTTATATTATTCTTTATAACCTCTCCTCTCCTATGTTTGAAATATTTTGTTTCCTTTTAAAAGAAAACCTAGGACATTTGTTGTATAATGGCGAATGACTAATAATTGAGAATATTTTAACCAAAAATGTTAACATTGAAATTTCTGGATTTGTTTACAGATTATGCTACTGTTCATTCACCTTTGTCCTCGCATTGGTCTTTTCAGTGCGATGTACATCCTTGCTATCTTAGCACTTCTCCTTCTTGCTCTCAGTTTGCATCCACCTCTTGGTCTGTCAAAATACTCAAGTCTCTACTGTCCTTGAAAAAAATTCCCATACTCTTGAGGCTGTTTACAGAACTTTTTCTTCTCTTTCAGAGTTCTTGACAGAATAGTCTTTACTTCCAATCTCATACATTACTTCAGTCCTCTGTTATCTGGTTCCTGAGCACTTGACAGAAATAGCTCACACTGAAGTCATTGATTTTCTGAATGTCAAATCTAGACTTTTTTTTTAACAACTCATTTTGAATTGTAAGAATACTTTTCCATATTTGTCTTAATAGATAGCGACGTTTTTCGCTCTCGATTACTTTTTCTTTCTCAAACCTCCTTGATTATTTTTAGCCTCTGTGTCACTGAGGTTTCTTGGTTTTCTTCATACCTCTCTGCTCTTCTTTTACATTTTGCACAGGTATTCTTTGACCAGTTTTCAGATTTTATTTCCTCCCATGGCTTTTTTCAAATCTTCCCAAATTTTAGATTCTTGTCTTAGGTGTTATCTTCAGTTGACATTATGCCCTTCAAACTCAGTGTATCCACATTTAAGCATACTAGCTTACCCCATGAAACTTCCTTCTGGATTCTTTTTCAATAGTTTGATCCCCTCATTTGTCCTGTCACCCATCTAGAAATCTTGATATTGTGCCTGATTCTTCCCTTCTCTCCATGTCTCAGAGGCCATGGTTTGCCGTGCTCTGCTCATTTTAACTCCATGATATCTCTTGGTATTTCTGTCTTCCCTTACCATTGCCACCAGTGAGGTGCACACCATCTGGTCTAGAGCAGCATTCTCAAGAATGCCTTTTAGAGTTATCTCCCACCACCTGCACCCTGACTCAAACCAGTAGAAGCCAGTCATGATCCATGCTTTGCATTTTGTTGTGATACTGCTGTTGTTGTCTTTGATCTAAAACTAGAGGTTGGTTTGAGACCCATTGTAGCCCTATTTTGTTGCATGTCTGCCACGCCCAGTCATTTACATGTTGTCTGTAGGTGCTTTAACTGTACCACAGACCATCTGACCTGCAAAGCCTAAACATTAACTGTACCTTTACAGGAAAAGTTTGTGGACTGTGGATGAAAGGCTAAAATAACCAAAAGAGACATTTTGAACTTCCTTATTTAAGAGCTTTTTAAAGTTGACTGTCTGGGGTTCTCTATTTTCTATAGTACCATCTCATATACCTTGAAACTGCTGTTAAAACTAAATATTATTTACTTACGAAGCTTTTCCTCTTCTGGTAATATTGAGTGTCCCCTAAGGCAAAAAGTGAATATTTAACTGTACTTTGTTATGTGCTGTTTTTTCCATAAGAAGAAATACATGAACTTCCATGGTCTAAATTCTTTCTGAATTAATTGTGTTGTTTCTTTATAAATCATTTGAATTATCAGCAGTCTTTGTGCTACCCCCACATAACCTCATTGATCTTTCTCAAAATATGTTCTGTAATGCACTATTATATTTTTAGAGTCGCCTCTGATTCTCCTGTGGTAATTTGGTGAGAGTAGGATTCTGCTGATATTTTGGGTTTCAGATGCTTCAACCTTTCCAAATATTAGTTTGCCCAGAGCTTTGCAGTGTATAGAAAGTCGAATTTTGCATTATATTCAGTAAAACTCAACTGCCCCCTTTCCACTAGCATAGGGATTTAGTCTTGCTGTTTCTAACTATTTCCTGGAATAGCTTAGTGGTAAGGTCTTTAATGATGTTCCCACATGTGTATCCTCCAGGTCATTTAGAGCAGTAGGTTTTAGCTTCTTTATCTGTGAGGGCAATACATTATTTGACTTCTTCCAACTTGGAGATAGTCTCTGACTCTGTGAAACATTTTTGTTGTGGTTCCTGAGTAGTCATTTTCTTTCTTTCTGTTTCTCTTTCAGGATATGTAGTGTGTGTGGTGCTTTATGTCTAAAATCGGAGTTATAGTCCTCCTGTATTAGCCTTGTCAGTAGCTGGAACCACAGATGCCTGTCACTGCGCTGTATTTTTAGGATGGGTCAGAATTCGAACCCAAATCTCCAGTATAGCCTCAGCCTGTCAAACACCACCAGCTTCCAGTTTGTGTTACTGTGACTGTGAGCCATGATCTTTTCACTGCTCCATTTATCAGAGTGTCTGCCCCAACCCTAATACCTTTTAAACTTGTTTTTAAACCACAGCATTTCTTATAGCCAAAAATACCTTATGACTCACCTTTGATAATCCCAATTTTTAAGATAGTCTTTAATTTATATTTTGTTGACAGTAAATTGCAGATTAAAAAGGGGATTTTAGGTACTAATTACTGATGGCACCTCGCCTTTTATTTTCTGAGATAAATGGAAGATACAGCACAGGGCAGATTTTGGATAGCCACCAGCAGAGCATGGCCAGATTCTGAAACATTTTTCATTTAGGGAATATATCCCAGGGTTTACTTTTCTGCTTTGCTTTGGATGCTTCTTATATTAAGAAATTTTATTTTTTATGAGAATAAACCATCATTTCTTCTACAGTTTATTTCTTTGCTTTTATGTATAATTTGTGTTCACTGATATTTTCATGGTTTTCGTCTTTTAATGCTATAATCATTTGGGATTAATTATGATATATTGTCTCATTTAAAAATATTTTTCATGTATTGAATATTCCTTTTCCTCTCTAATTTAAAATGTAGCCTTTGACAAATTATTTACTCAGGTTACCTTTTCTGTTCAGTTGATGATATATTTACGTACTCTGGCACTGCAATGGTGTTTACTGCATGCAGATTCCCTCTCTCACAAATCTTTTGGAGTTTTTTTTTGGGGGGGGAATTATTCTCCCTTTGTTTTAAATGAATTTTTAAAATCACTGTTTTGTTTGTTTGTTTGTTTTTTAATAATGTTTTTGCTTAGGGCACGTGCATTTGCCGGGAGAGAGAGAGAGACAGTGAGAGGGAAAGTGAGAAATTCTCCCTCACCCCCCGGGAAGAATGGCCACACTGCAATCCCTTCTACCTCCATTCTCCTCCGAGGATCTTATACATACACACACACACCCCTAGAGTAAGTTTCAAGCCATTGGGTCCAATGATCAGTCATGTGGAAGTCCAGCGATATAGCCACTACACCATCTGCTGGTCCCCAAAATCACTTTTAACCATATTACAGACACTTGTTAACAATTTTTTTTTTTTTTTGAGAGGTTTTCGCCACAGGGTGTGTGCACTCGCCAGACAGACAGAGAGAGACAGAGACAGAAAGCGATAAATCACCCCTCAGGGCGAATGATCACACCGCAATCCCTTCTCCTCCATTCTCCTCCCGGGATCTTGGGCACGCATGCACACACGCCCAGCATGAGTTCTAAGCCACCAGGTCCGGGACATGAACTGCAGTCGACCACGTGGGAGTCCAGCGACATAGCCATTACGCTAACTGCTGATTCCCTTAACAATTTTTTTTATAATTGAATTAAACTTAGAGTAGTGTTAATATCTTTCTATCCAGTAAAGATATAGGCCTGCAATAAAATTTAGTCATATAGGACATTAGTATTTTTGTTAGCTTCATTCCAAGTTATTTTATGGCTTTTAATGATTTAAGATCCTTTTTCCATCATATTTTGTCATTGATTATTTCTAGCATATAGAAAACTGCTATTTTTTATATGTCAGTCTTTTTCATCTTTTTTCTACTATGCTGGTTCTGTGTATCTACTGCTTGTCTTTCACTGTTAAAGTCCAGGTCCATTCCTTTAATTTCAACGTGGTCACTTTTGTTTTAGATGCCCAGTCTTACTGCCTTCTCTTACCATCTGAAAATAGCAACACAACATAGAAGTACGCATGTTTGTGCATATACACAGAAGTAAATAATGGGAGGAGAAATACTTTCTGCAATTGTTTATGCAAGAACAGTGATGGTAGCTGACTGGTTTACTTTTGGAGAAAAGTATATAGATTTGGGAGTTACTGATGTTTTGGATTTGGTATGCATAGGATGGAATAAGAGAGAAATCTTAGGTTTTAGGAAACCTACTGAGAGGTAGAAAATTAGTATAATAGCAATTTCCCCCACCCTTGGGAAGGAGGCACTTATGGGGATGTAAATCCAGTGATTAACATTCCGCTTGAGATATCTTAAGTGGAGATTTTTAAGTAAACAAATTACATGATTTCTTATTTTCTTCATGAGGGATATGGTAAAATGAAGACTGTGCTTTGGAGATAAGACGAAAAATGATCATAATCAATCATTAGCACACGTTAATTAGTGATAATGACCATCATTTATTAAACACCTAATCTGGATCAGATGTAATTCAAAGCACTTTTAATTATTAATCATTTAATCCTCACAACAGTTGTGTGAAGTTGTTGGTATTATTGTACATGCCTAACAGATACAGAAATGGAAGCACAGAGAAATTGATGATTTGACCTGTGGTTGCCTAACTACTAAGTGGTAGAGCATCTCTTAACGCTAAACAAGTCTCTGGCTCCAGAAGCTGTGCTTTTAATCACTGTATCAGACTGCCTCTTGTGGGATGCTTATTTGCAGGTACACTGAGCTAGAAGCTTTACATATGACAGTATGATGAACAAAACAGCCAGTTTAAGGAACACTATTTATATCCCCATTTTGCAGGTTTGGTCATATAGCTGCTACTTGAGGGTCTAGACTTGAGTCTCAAGGGTCTCTAGAGACCCAGCCATGTTCTTAGCTGTCTTGCTTTATGAAGGAAGGATTCTGATGATTCATGACTTTACCTGATTTTCTACAATTACCCAGAACCTCAATTTTCTCATCTGCAGGATTAAAGTAATTCTAAAACTTAGGGTTGTTCCAAGGAGTCAGTGATAAAAGTGGATAAAACTCATGCTCCTTATTACTGAATGCTGACATGTTGAAATTGCTTATGGTTCTGGTGTAGGTGTTGATATATTGGTTTATTTTTACCCCGTGAAGCTGACTTTTTAGTCTTCTTTATTTCATGAGAAATCACACTTAAGGGCACTGAAGAGGGCAAAGTTGGTAGCTTAAACAAAGATTCTAAACAGGGAGTGAAAATCAGTCACCTATAGAACTTATATATTTGATGAAATAAACATACACACGCACACACACACACACATTTCTGGTCCTCCATAGTCCTCCTTCCTTTCACTTTTTCTAGCTCATCATCATCTCCTTCATAACCGCTGTGCTCTGAGAGAAAATGATGCAGTGAGTCTGATTTTTCATAGTAGCAAATCACTGTAATCCCATTATTTCTTTTAATAAACATGGCTATGGGCTAAAAATATTCTTACTTGTGTTTAATATTTAATACTGAATATAGATAATGAAATTGAAATACAATGGAAAAGCCTTTGGAATTCTTTAAGCTTATTGGGATACTCAAAATAATTGTGTGGGAAAGCTATCCCAGGAAACAGAGAATGCAGAAAAAAAATTCCTAACATAACCTAATCCATCTCATGAAGTTTTGGTTAATTACTTATCCTTACCCATTTATTTCCCAGCCCCTTCTTTCCCATGCCAAGCCTCCAGGCCTGGATTATTCTGTTATTCTACTGTATCATTACCACCCCGTCCTTCCTGACTCCAGAATGTTTTTTACTTGGCAATAATGTTAGCAGTTCATTTGGCAAATATTTATTGATGGACTGTTATGTTCCAGTCATTGCTCTAGGGACTTAGGGTAACATTGATGAACAAAGCAGCAAAATTCCCTATCTGTGTGGGATTACTGGATATTGAAAGTTGATGGCTGGAAGATAACCAATGCCCTTATAACCATACTGCCAAATATCATATCTTGTTAAAATTGAGAAGCCACATGTTTATAAAATAGTTATCATTTTTCTTAGATCAGTTAGTGTCATTTTGAAAATGACTAGCACTGTATAAATAGTTATACTTCTCCTTTATTCTAGATATAAACCACAATACTTCAGGATCCCATTATGAAAATTCCCAGCGGGGACCTGTGTCTTCTACAAGTGACTCTAGCACAAACTGTAAGAATGCTGTTGTGAACGACTTGTCTGAAAAAGAAGCATGGCCCTCAGTCCCTGGCAGTGATCCAGAGTTGGCTTCAGAATGTATGGATGCTGATTCTGCCTCCAGTTCTGAATCAGAGAGAAATATCACTATCATGGCTTCAGGGAGCACAGGTGGTGAAAAAGATGGCCTTCGGAGTAGCACTGGACTTGGTTCCCAAAACAAGTTTGTGGTCGGTAGCAGCAGCAATAATGTGGGCCATGGAAGTAGTCCTGGGCCGTGGGGTTTTTCCCATGGAGCCATAATAAGCACATGTCAGGTCTCTGTGGATGCTCCTGAAAGCAAATCAGAAAGTAGCAACAATAGAATGAATGCTTGGGGCACTGTAAGTTCTTCATCAAATGGAGGGTTAAATCCAAGCACTTTGAATTCAGCTAGCAACCATGGTGCCTGGCCAGTATTAGAGAACAATGGACTTGCCCTAAAAGGGCCTGTGGGGAGTGGTAGTTCTGGCATCAATATTCAGTGCAGTACCATAGGCCAGATGCCTAACAGTCAGAGTATTAACTCTAAAGTGAGTGGTTCTTCTACCCATGGTACCTGGGGAAGCCTTCAGGAAACTTGTGAATCTGAAGTAAGTGGTACACAGAAGGTTTCATTCAGTGGTCAACCTCAGACTATTACCACTGAAATGACTGGACCAAATAACACTACTAACTTTATGACCTCTAGTTTACCAAACTCTGGTTCAGTACAGAATAATGAACTGCCTAGTAGTAATACAGGGGCCTGGCGTGTGAGCACAATGAATCATCCTCAGATACAGGCTCCATCAGTTATGAATGGCACTTCCCTTTCTCATCTTAGCAATGGAGAGTCGAAAAGCGGAGGCTCTTACGGTACTACATGGGGTGCCTATGGTTCTAATTACTCTGGAGACAAATGTTCGGGCCCTAACGGCCAAGCTAATGGTGACACTGTGAATGCAACTCTAATGCCGCCTGGCATGAATGGCCCCGTGGGCACTAACTTTCAAGTTAACACGAATAAAGGAGGAGGTGTATGGGAGTCTGGGACAGCAAATTCCCAGAGTACATCATGGGGAAGTGGAAATGGTGCGAATTCTGGAGGTAGTCGAAGAGGATGGGGGACCCCTGCACAAAACACTGGCACTAATATACCCAGTGTTGAGTGGAACAAACTGCCTAGCAATCAGCATTCCAATGACAGTGGAAACGGCAATGGTAAGAAGTTTACAAATGGATGGAAATCTACTGAGGAAGAAGATCAGGGTTCTGCCACATCTCAGACAAGTGAGCAAAACAGTGTGTGGGCCAAAACAGGAGGTGCAGTGGAGAGTGATGGTAGTACAGAAAGCACTGGACGCCTTGAGGAAAAAGTAACTGGGGAAAGTCAGAGTAGAGACAGAAGAAAAATTGATCAGCACACATTACTCCAAAGCATTGTTAACAGAACTGACCTAGATCCACGTGTCCTGTCCAACTCTGGTTGGGGACAGACTCCTATTAAGCAGAATACTGCCTGGGATACCGAAACATCACCTAGAGGGGAAAGAAAGACTGACAATGGGACAGAGGCCTGGGGAAGCTCTGCAACACAGACTTTTAACTCAGGGGCATGTACAGATAAGTCTAGCCCTAATAGTAATGATACCTCATCTGTATCAGGGTGGGGCGATCCCAAACCTACTCTGAGGTGGGGAGATTCCAAAGGCTCAAACTGCCAGGGTGGGTGGGAAGATGATTCTGCTGCTACAGGAATGATCAAGAGCAATCAGTGGGGAAATTGCAAAGAAGAGAAGTCCGCATGGAATGATTCGCAAAAGAACAAACAGGGATGGGGTGATGGACAAAAATCAAACCAAGGTTGGTCTGTTTCTGCCAGTGATAACTGGGGAGAAACTTCAAGGAGTAACCATTGGGGTGAGGCTAATAAGAAATCCAGCTCAGGAGGTAGTGACAGTGACAGGTCCGTTTCTGGTTGGAACGAACTTGGTAAAACTAGTTCTTTTACTTGGGGAAATAACATAAATCCAAATAATTCATCAGGATGGGATGAATCTTCTAAACCTAACCCTTCCCAGGGATGGGGAGACCCTCCAAAGTCTAATCAGTCTCTAGGTTGGGGAGATTCGTCAAAGCCAGTCAGTTCTCCAGACTGGAATAAGCAACAGGACATTGTTGGGTCTTGGGGAATCCCACCAGCTGCAGGCAAACCTCCTGGTACAGGCTGGCTGGGGGGACCTATTCCAGCGCCAGCAAAAGAAGAAGAACCCACAGGCTGGGAGGAACCGTCCCCAGAATCAATCCGTCGCAAAATGGAGATTGATGATGGAACTTCAGCTTGGGGAGATCCAAGCAAATATAACTACAAAAATGTGAACATGTGGAATAAAAACGTCCCAAATGGCAGCAGCCGTCCAGACCAGCAAGCACAGGTACATCCGCTGCTACCATCTGCAAGTGCCATCTCTAACAAAGAGGCGAGCAGCGGC
This sequence comes from Tupaia belangeri chinensis, assembly GCF_000334495.1. Classification (NCBI taxonomy): domain Eukaryota; kingdom Metazoa; phylum Chordata; class Mammalia; order Scandentia; family Tupaiidae; genus Tupaia; species Tupaia belangeri. The sequence continues at coordinate 1,698,176 of NW_006159707.1, read as the reverse complement.
TCTGGTGAGTTTCTACTTTATGGAGTCTGATGGCATTTCAAAATGCTTCACAGTATTCTGAAAGTAAGTCTGGTTTCATCTTAACTGTTAAAAGATTTGTTTAACGAAGTATCTGGGTGTGTACACAGTGGCTTTCTTTACTCCAGAAGTTTGAGGAAAATGATAGGAGTGACATTTACTACCAGTGAATGAAACTCTGTCTTTATAAACATCACTTGTGAGGCCTGTGTACTCAGTTCTCTATTAGGATTGCAACAGAAGACAGACTAAGGAAAGTAGGGTAAAGTAGGAATTCTACATACTCCTCTCAGTTGTTCTGAATCAAACATTAGCTTTAGAGAGACAGAACAGAAAGCAAGAAATCACCACCACAACCCGCCCCCCACCACCACCACCATCCACCCAGGGTGGATGACCATGTGCAATCCCTTCTCTTCCATTTTCCTCTTGGGATTTTGGGCATGCATGCACATGTGTCTGGCATGAGTTTAAGCCACCGGGTCAGGGATTCGAACTTCAGTTGTCTACGTGGGAGCCCAGTGATATTACCATTATGCCATCTGCTGGTTCCCAAACCTTAACTTTTTACTTTTGCTATTTGATTAAAATATCCCCAGAAATGAAATCAGTAAGTACAGTACTGTTTAAACACTGTATTTGCCCTCAGAAGAGTGAGGTTTTTTTTTCAAGTAAACATAAAATCCAAATCTGTTAACGTACACTGTGTGTGGTTTTACAAAACACTTGACAGTGTCTTTCTAGCATTTTTTTCTGCTTTCTTAAAATAAACTGATTCCTATCTCTGCAAATCACCTTTTCAACACTTTCATTAGGTGTGATTGGTGTGCATTATCTTTGATAATGGAGGTTTGTTGTATTGACTAGTCTTTTTTTTTTTCATTTTGGAGAGGTTTTTATTATAGGGCGTGTGCGCTCGCCAGAAAAACAGAGACAGAGAGACAGAAAGCAAGAAATCACTCCCCAGGGGGGATGGCCATGCCGCAATCCCTTCTCTCCATTCTCCTCTCGAGATCTCGGGCACGTACGCACACGTGCCCGGCATGAGTTTAAGCCACCAGGTCCAGGACTTGAGCTGCTGTCAACTCCATGGGAATCCAGTGACATAGCCATTACGCTAACTGCTGGTCCCGATTAGTAATCTTAATGGATTTAAAGATAGGAGTGCCTTTTTGAGCTAATGTTTTGGCACCTTTTTTTTTTTTTTTTTTAAGTCTGAGTATAGTATTATTTTAATTTAAGTTCAATTTTTAGAAGAAAACAGGTATGTATCTAAGGGGGTGCCTGTTTGTTTTGGTTCTTTTGAAAAATAATATGGCTTTGAGTTTTGTTGCTTGGGACAACCTCAACCAAATTTCAGGTTTCCTTAATAAGCATTTACACAGCATATATGAAAGGATGCTTAACTGGTACCAGTCTTGTAGTTAATAGTTTTTCTAGTACAGTGATGTGGAAAGGTTACCCTTTTGGATATATATACACACTGTTACCCAGCTTCATCACCTTCTTCAGTTCACTAGGTTTGGTTCAGAGTGACTTGACCTTTGTAGGAATTAAATTTATCCTCCAAGGAAGATAATTTGTCATAATTAAGATTTTCCAAAATAGTCTGCTCTAGGCCTAGAAGGCAATTATAAAAGAAGTTAAAAGAGTATCCATACCATATAGTTAAGTTATATTAATGGAAAATGGTTTTCTGTACATAAAACAGATGCCATCTTTCTTGCCTATCACAGCATCATTATTCAGTACCTAACCATAAGGTTATTCATCCTTGGTTCCCTAAGTATTCTTTATTGCCCATTGTTCTACTGTTCCTCCACTATGCTGATGACTTCTTTTCCCACACTTTCTAAAGGCTGGGGTGAGCCCTGGGGGGAGCCTTCTACTCCAGCCACCACTGTGGATAATGGTACTTCAGCATGGGGTAAACCCATAGACAGTGGTCCCAGCTGGGGGGAGCCCATTGCTGCAGCATCCAACACATCCACGTGGGGCTCCAGCTCTGTTGGTCCACAAGCGTTAAGCAAGTCTGGTAAGTTATTGATCATCTTTGGTAGCTATTTTATAGTAGTAGTGCTTACTCACTGACTATAATTAAATAATTGGATGTTTCTGTAGTATTGATAATGTATCCATATAATATGACATATTGAATGATACTCAATATTTGGCTCTTTGAATTTATTAATGATTTGCTCTTTTATCTTCCTGATAAATTTTTCTTAGAACTTTAATGATCATTTGCGTGTATGTCACCAAATCTAAATTATTCCTCACTAAATTAGATTATATTATCTAGAAACAATCTTCAACTTTAATGCTGTCCAGCCTGAGAGACTGAATAGCATAGCCATGGTGACACGTATCCAGAACGTCAGATGATTCCTACAAAATTACCACAGTCAGATTCAGATAGACTTTGTCACTATCCCATAGGCTGTCGTACAGGATACTCCATAGGCATCCCAGAGGCTATGTGTGAAGATAAGATTCTTTCTGCTTATGATTCTCGGCACTTTGGCCAGTCCTCTTGAAAATGCATAACAAAATTGATTTTTTCCAGATTTCATCCATCATCTTTGTCCTGTGCATCACGATGTAAACTGTTAAGTGGGCATGAAAAATAATGCCACCATTGTCTTTGCTTAGGAACTGTCTGTTTTATACAGGCGTGGGGGTCATTTTATCAGTTTTAAAAAGTAATAAATTTTTAATGGAATTTTTAACTTAATATAAAACATACTTTTCTCTTGTGCAGACCCAGGAAGGGATTTGTGTGTGTGTGGTTTTTTTTATAGGTCCTCTTTTTCTGCCTTTTTTCTTTAATATTTATCTAATTTTATTCATTATTATTATTTTAATTTGATCAGAAAGGGGGGGGGAGAGGGAAAGTAAGAAAGCAAGCAACTGGGTCCAGGACTCAAACTGCAGCTGGCCATGTGGGAGTCCAGCACCTGAACCACTGCACCACCTGTCGGCTTCCGCTCCTTGCTTTTTGACATATGCTTGTCCTGTAGACAGAATTGTTTAATTGAAGTGAGTTTCTCTTTGTATTGCAATTCACAATTAGGGCCAAAATCTATGCAAGATGGCTGGTGTGGTGATGATATGCCATTGCCTGGAAATCGCCCCACTGGCTGGGAAGAAGAAGAGGATGTAGAGATTGGAATGTGGAATAGTAATTCATCTCAAGAGCTTAACTCATCTTTAAATTGGCCACCATATACAAAGAAAATGTCATCGAAGGTAAACATTTCAAGGGCAGAGCCCTTGAAACTTTGGATTCCAAAGGTAGTGTACCCACAGAAAATTAATGATCTGCCTGCCCATTTATGGCAATCAGTACAGTCCAGGCAGTCCCCAACTTAGGTATAGCCAGAAAAACACAAGACCACAGGAACTTCCTTTCTCCCCACTGCTACAGCTTGGGATTTCTCTCCTCCTCCCCCTCCACCAGTGCTGCCTGGGGCAACCTCTCACCACAGGGTGGTGCCTGCAGTGGTGAGGATGAAGAGGAGAGCAAATCTCCATGTCGACTCTCCATCTCCTGCCATTCATCACCCATTCCACCTCCTCACCTGGAGTCCCTGGTCACTATTTCCCTTGTTCAGCCACCATTTTCTGTCCCTACCCCATCACAAAGGTCCTATGACAAAAATCCCTAGGAATGAGTTTAACATGATTTTGCTTATTATATGCAGGTAAATCGTATTCCTAAACTTGACTGTCCATCAGAATCATATGGCATTTGTTAAATGGAGCTTCCTGTACTTCAAGTTTACTAAAATTTTGGAAATTGGACCAAGTTTCTTATTCTAAACAAAGTCCCTAAATGTCTCTGGTACAGAGCCAAGTTTCAGAACCACTGATACAGAATGCTGATTCATTAGAGGTGGTGCTGGGGGCTGGTGACTGATTCTCTTGGGGACCATTTTCAGTGTATGTACCCAGTTCCCCCAGTGATGCTGCTGTATCTTTCCCACCCTATTTTAGAATGATTACCTTTTAAGGGACCTTAAAAGTCAGATATCCAGAGGGTAGGTGAAGTAGCTGACTGCCAACATCCCTTCCTTGGAATCCTGGGATTCTAAGTCTAGGACCTACTATTTTCATTGAACATTTTTTTCATTTGGCTGAATTTGCCTATTGCCTCAGTATATAGCTAATAAAGTGCTCTTACATGTTTTACATAAATCATTTGATCCTCATGACCTTCTAAGATAGGGTATCGTTGAAGAATTTGAGACTGGGAAAGGTGGTGACTTGCCCAGAGTTACATAATTAGTAAGTGACAGAGCGAGGACTTAAGTTTAGGTCTTCCAATTCCAAACCCTGTGTTCTTCCCACTGGACCATGCTGTTTTGTGACTTTGTCTTTCCTTACAGGGTCTGAGTGGCAAAAAAAGGAGAAGGGAAAGGGTGTGTAGCCTTTTTACTCTTTCTCCTTTGTTTCTACTAGTAAAAATCTTTAGAAAGCAACTGCAAACATTAATTTAGCCTCTGCTGTGTGTGCCAGGTACTGTGCTTGGTGCTGGGGATTCAAATACACTGAGATAAGAGCTTTACCTTCAAGGAGCTCAGTCTAGTGTGGGGCTTTAGGAGAGCTTCATGAGAGTGTTGGTTTGAATTTGGAAGGTGTCCGGGGGTGGGATGTGTTAAGGAAAATAGTAGCCCAGCATAATTATGTAGAATTTCTAGAAAGAAATGACAAAAGATCTGGCTCTACAGTTATATTAAGGACAGATTATGAAGTGTTTTCATTATCATGCTAAGATTTTGAACTTTATTCTACATAAAATATGGAGCCACTGAAATTGAGTAGAAGGCAACAACAGTGTTTTTTTTATTTTTTAAAGAAAGCTAACCAGTGGTGGTATGAAATATAGTTGGAGCAAAGGAGAGACTAGAGTTAAGGATATCAGGAAGCTTCTACATTAATTCACATTAAAAAGAAGGGCTCAACTTAGGAAATAAGGTTGGAAGTATAATAAAAGTACTGATTTGAGAGACATTTCAGAATAAAAGGGACAGAAGAACTTGGCAAGTAGATATGGGGGTCGGGATGAAAGAGAATAAAGGAATCAGAGACAACTTCAGAAACTGCAGAGAGGCTTAGGCGCTTGCTTTAGAGGCCTGCATTTAGTGGGAGGAAGTTATGAGCTGGGTTCTGTTCCACAGTCAGAAGGAATAGGTAGTAGCAATGGGAAAGAAAAATTAAGGCCACAGACTGAGAATGGTCTTGTGATCTTCACATACAGGGGAGACCCAGGTCTCGGTGGCTTCCAGCCTCCCTGTCTTGCTCTTCCTACTTTGAGCTACTGTCTCAGAAGTTTCTGTATTGCTCATACCCAGCCTGTCACAGAATGCCAATACTAAGTGGGAGGAATCCCAGTGTTAACTACTGCTAGGGATATTGTGTTCTTGGCAACAAAAATTGAAATTTTATAGTAGTTTTTCATGTGGAAACACATGTTTTCCTCAATACAATACCCATGTCATGATTAAATTGGGGTTATTTTGGTTTCTTTGGACTAACCAGAGAACCTAATCATATTTCGTTTTGTTTAGCTTTAGTTTGATGAGAACTACAAAAATCCAAATCATAATCTTACAGAACACAATCCATTTGTAAATTGAGAACTGTGTGGCTGACAGTTTTCCATTATTCAGAGGCCCTTTTATAAAATCTTTTTTGGGGGGTCACCAAGACCCTTTGCTTCTGCCTTTTCCTTCTGACTGCTTGCCTTCAGGGTTTCTCTGTACATTACAGCTATACCAGAGGACTGGAGCAAAGGAAGTTGAAAATCAAATAAGTTGATTTTTAATTGTTTCCAACTCTGTTAAGAGTTGGTTGGAGAGAAATTATGGCTAAAAATGAGAGTTGGGAATTGTCTTGAAGTTTTATTAATCCATCACTATACCTAGATAAATAGAGATGGCCATGGCATCTTTTCTGCTCTTTTATTTTACAAAGGGAATGATGAAAGGTGGAAACAAACAAGAAGAAGCATGGATAAATCCATTTGTTAAACAGTTTTCAAATATCAGTTTTTCGGTAAGTATACTTTCTTAGCAGCTTCCTCCTCTTTACGGTCCTCTTGAATTTTGCAGATAATAAGATACAGTAAAATTCTTATTTTGTTTTCATTGATAAATTAAGATTTATTAACATGTTCCTTTTTCTTACTTCAGAGAGACTCACCAGAAGAAAATGTACAGAGCAATAAGATGGACCTTTCAGGAGGTAAGAGAAGATTAAGTTGGTTGAATTTATATTCATCATTGATGGACATTTATATCCATGACACAGTCATAGTGAAAGTGCCCTGATCTCTGCCAGGAGAGGCGAGACCTGGACCCCTAATCACAGTACTCCTGCGTGCTCCTGGATTCATGAAACTGCTGTGATTAAATGAGTCAATGTGCCTTTCAGGTGCAAATCACTGAGCAAATCTAAGGTCGTGGTGTTGTTAGTCTGTGATCACCTCAAATAGAGTCTTGTCATGAGTGAGTTAGCCACATTGGGAGTTACAGTCGTCTTGAGCAGAGAACAGTGTGTGTAAAGGCCTGACATATGGCCGGGACATCTAAGTGGGAAGTGGCAAGTGGTTCTGTGTAATGGGACAAGGAAGAGAAAACTGTGGTTGGAAGGAGATGGAGGGGAGGTGATCGTGCTGCTGCTCCTAGATGAAGATGCTAGAGAACCAGGTGGGTGCTAAATCTTGAGGAGCTTAGGGGTCTGAACCTTGCTTAGAAAGTCTGGGATCTATGAGTGTAGGGGAACAGTATTATTTGGGTTTATGTTTTAGAAAAAAATAATCTGGACTCCCGATCGACCATGATTTAAATCCCAGACCCAGAGGCTTAAAACTTAGGATGGGAGCATATGGGTGCATGCCCAAAATCCCAAGAGGAGAATGGAGGAGAAGGGATTGTGGTGTGGCCATCCCCCCAGGGAGTGATTTGTTTTTTTCTGTCTATCACTCCAGCAAGCACATGCGCCCTATAGCAAAAATCTCTCTTTAAAACAACATAAACAAAAACACTGGGCACATGTGGATGTGTGCCCCAAATCCTGATGGAATGGAGAAATGGAGGGAAAGGGATTGTGGCATGACCTTGCCTCATGGGGGAATGCTTTTTCCCTTTCTTTTTCTATCTCTCTCTCTCTCTGGCAAGTGCACATGCCCTCTGGCATTTTTATTTATAATGCACTTAATTTAAAAATGTTTTTTGTTTTTCTTTTATTTACGTTACTATTATTTTAAGTGAATCAAAACATATTTAAAAAATTCTTAATTTTATTATTTTTTAAAACATTTTATTATTTTTTAATTATTTATTTAACTTTATTTATTCATTCATTCATTTTTATTTTGACCAGAGAGACACACACACAGAGAGAGAGAGAGAAGGTGAGAAAGCAAACCACCAGGTCCAGGATTTGAACCGTGGTCAGCCATGTGGGAGCATCCAGCACCTTAACCACCACGCCACCCACTGGTCCCTTAATTTTATTTTCTAATAGAAGAGTCAGTAAGTTAAATCTATACGAATTTATAAAGAGAATAAAGGGATGCTTGGGCCAAAAAGTTTGAGAATTGCTGGCTAATTTTATTTTATTCAGAGTATTTCCTTTTCTGCTTGCCTGGAATAAGGGTAGTATAGATAAGTATTAGGTCTGCTAAGGACAGTCTGTGAGATTCAAGGGTGGAGAAACTAGAGACAGAGATAAGATGACAGACTGTTAGAAGTGACAGTGGGGTATTGAAATGGGTAGTAGATAAACTTAGCAGGCATTTAAAGATGCATCACCAAGTGCACTTGTGAATCACTACTAGACATGAATTTGTGGTTACTACAATGAGAATGACTATTTATACCCCGATAATGAATAAAGTTGAAGGGAAGGAAGTTTAGAGAGTCAGAAGTCTAAAATACTGAGTGTACTGAGTGCCTGTTGGTGTGTCCCAACATTGAAGAAGCACAAGAGGTGGTCTTCCTATGGATGGAGGAGAATGGGGAGACAGATGGCATTGTCCACTCTTAGCAGATTTGTTAAAGTAGAATGATGGGTTAACCATATCTAATAAGAATTTTGCAGGAGAGGAGTTTTCATGAGAGAAGGCCAAATTTATTGCAGAGCAGTCAGGATGAGCATAATGTGCAAAGCAAGGCTTTAGGGATGGAGGGGAATGTCATCTTGTCTGGCCTCCACTTTCTCTGTCTGCTGAGTAAGGGCAATGAAAGTCCAGTTAGAAGCATTAGATTAGTACCCATAAAGCACTTAGAATGACTCCTGGCGGCTAGTAAGCGCTTGCCAAGTGCTGGTCTGTTGTGGTAAGTGCTGATTGATTTTTTTGTTTTGTTTTTTAATTTTCTAGAAAGTGCTTGTGAGAGAGAGAGAACAAGAATCTCCATGGGGCACTATCATGCCACAGTTCTTGTCTTCATTTTCCCTTCCTTTTGGGATTTTGGGTGCGCGTGCGCGCACGCGCACACACATACACACATATACACACATACCTGCCTCGTATGTAATCATGCAGCTGTGTCCAGGGGTATAACCTCACAGTAGGTCAAGTGGGATCCAGTTGCCTCAACCATCAGGCCATAGGTTGGCCCATTGTCATTTTTACTTGTTAATGGAAACTTTTTATTAACATTAAGCAACTAGAGGTAACTAAAGATATTTTATATTACTTATGGAGTCTTTTAAATGCGATTACTAGCCATCTTCTGTTTACTAGTCAGTTTTCACAATAATTTATTCAGTAACAGAAACTGCTGAACATAACCTCATTTGTGAGAAATGCAAAGGTTAGAAAGTACAGTGGATTTTTCACACACTTTTGTCAAAGCAGAAGTGATTTCTGTTTGGAAAACCAGTATTTTGTTTTCTGTTTTAAATTTATCCGAAACTAATCATGTTGTCTTTCTACTTGATAACATAGTCTCTTGCATTTATTAGGAATGTTACAGGACAAACGAATGGAGATAGATAAGCATAGCCTAAATATTGGTGATTACAATCGAACGGTTGGGAAAGGCCCTGGTTCTCGACCTCAGATTTCCAAAGAGTCTTCCATGGAGCGCAATCCTTATTTTGATAAGGTAAGATTTTTTTTTTACCTGTGAGACTAATAAACCAATATACTTAATAGTATAATTTTCTCATTAATATTTTAGACTATTTTATATAGTATAAAATGTTATGTTCCAGTGCCAAACCCTATTACTGGGTTTGTAATTTACTGTCCTTTTATGTCTCAATTTAGTGTAGGGATTGTGTTTATATTTTCTTCTTAATCCCATAGAATATGTTTGGCTCTTTTTATGTGCTCTAGAATTAATACTAATCTGATCTCTTCTGTTTTCTACCTGTTTCCTGTTGATGCTGGAATGTCATGTGACTTCTCTTCTGTTCCTGCAATGATTTCTCCCTTCCACTTGTTTGCTTGGCTGGTGTTGCTCATCTTTCTGTCTGTCCAATCAGGATGGCATTGTAGCAGATGAATCCCAAAACATGCAGTTTATGTCCAGTCAAAGCATGAAGCTTCCCCCTTCAAATAGTGCACTACCTAACCAGGCCCTTGGCTCCATAGCAGGGCTGGGTATGCAAAACTTGAATTCTGTTAGACAGGTAAGTCCAGATGTATATTTTAGGCTCTCTGTTGAATGATTGTATTAGTAATAAGATCTCTCTTATATGTAGTTATTGTGTTTAAGTCAGTAGTACATGCGGTAATTAGATGTTTGTCCCCAAAGACTACCACTATTGCTTTGTTATTTGATTTTGTAGAATGGCAATCCCAGTATGTTTGGTGTTGGAAACACAGCAGCACAACCCCGGGGCATGCAGCAGCCTCCAGCACAACCTCTTAGTTCATCTCAGCCTAATCTCCGTGCTCAAGTGCCTCCTCCATTACTCTCCCCTCAGGTAAATGCACTTCCATTACATTCTCTTCTGTTTACCTGAAAAAGAACCTTGAGTACCCTCTTATTCTAATGAAATGTCTTGTAGATATTATTAGGGAAGTACAGGTGGCCCTGCCTCGAGCACAAGTGGGAGGGCAGCATTTTGCAAGGCTGGGGCCACATGGTAGACCTGGGTTTCCATCTGGGACTGACCTGAAAAGACCGCTCACAGTGTGCCCCTGTAATCTTGACTAAACAAGCAGCTGGGACAGAGGGTCACGACAGCAAGACCCTATCAAGAATGTGTGTCTGTCCACCTCTTTCTCTCACTTCCTTCCTCTTCCCCCCCTTTCTCCCTCTGTCTCCTAATAACAGTAATAAAAAGAATGTAGGGAGGATGAAAAAAATGAATCAAGGATAATTTAAATATAAAATTTACCAAGTTTTTTCCATAAAATACCTTGGGACAATAGCAAGGTAACATTGACTGGTTTAAGATTCTTCTTTGTTGGGGTCAGCAGGTGGCTTGGTGGTTAAGGCACTGGATAGCAACATGGCCAACCAACCACAGTTTGAGTCCGAGACCTGGCAGTTTAAAAATTATACCTGTCGTGTGTGTTCGTGCCCACCCCCAAAGTCCTGAGAGGAGAATGGAACAGAAGTGATTACAGCGTGGCCATCCCCCAGGGGATGGTTTCTCACTTTTTCTCTCTTTGTATTTTTCTGGCAAGCGCATGGCAAAACCTAAAAGAAAAAAAGGTTCCTCTCTGTCACTTTTTACTTAAACCCAAGAGAAAGGATAATGTAAATGATAAATTTGTAGGACAAAGAGAATAGAAAAGACCATAACTCCCTAATCTACAAATTTAATTGCTCTGTTGACAATTTAAAATACACAGTACATTTTGCTAGTTTGAGCTATTTTATCAACATTAATTTACTGTTGTGATCTTAAGGTTCCAGTTTCATTGCTGAAGTATGCACCAAACAACGGTGGCCTGAATCCGCTCTTTGGCCCTCAACAGGTAGCCATGCTGAACCAGCTATCCCAGCTAAACCAGCTTTCTCAGATCTCCCAGTTACAGGTAAGTAGAGTAGTAGTCATATTTAAAACACACTTATTGGAACCAGCAGATGGCATAATGGTTACGTTGCTGGACTCTCACAGAGTTGATTGCAGTTCAAATCCCAGACCCAGCAGCTTAAAACTCACGCCAGGTGCATGTGCATGTATGCCCAAAATCCTGAGAGGAGAATGGAAAAGGGATTGCAGCATGACCATCCCCCTTGGGGAGCGATTTCTTGCTTTCTGTTTTTCTACCCCTCTCTGTCTCCGATGAGCTTATTCTCCCTATATAGCAAAAATCTCTTTAAAAAAAAATTTATTTTGCCAGACACTAGACTCTGTGTAGGAAGTACTACAGTAAACAAAACAGGCCTCACAGAGCTAACAGTTGTCAAGGAAGACAACGTAACAAGTGTGAGTCATGTTCAAAGACGTGCAGGAAGCTGTGTAAGAGGAGGCCAAGCCACATATGGGTGATGGTTGGGAAGGATGCTGAGAAAGAGTTTCTCAGTTGAAGTGAAAGTATACAGTGCACTGGTGACTGAATTTCAGCAAAATGACTAGAAAGAAGCCCAAGGAAGAGATTATAGTAGATGAGGTAGGATACTTTGTCATGGGCTGAGTTAAGCCATGCCCCTGTAGGTCCCTCTGCCATCATCCTCCTGAACCATACTAATATCCAACGATGTGATCATGACAACCTTTTCGCTATTTTTTCTGCAGCGATTGTTAGCGCAGCAGCAAAGGGCGCAGAGTCAGAGAAGCGTGCCTTCTGGTAACCGGCAGCAGCAAGACCAGCAGGTAGTCAGATCTTTCCACTTGCTATGCTTTTCTTTTACAGACTCAATTTATGTAATTCCCATTATAACAAGAGAGACATCTTTAGTATCTTTAATAAATGAGGACTTTTTTTCTCTCTTTAATATCTTGAATAAAATAGAACTTTAATTCTTTAATAAAATAGAATTTCATTAAAATATAGTGAAGTGAGACCAGTAGGTGAGTAGCCTGGTGGTTAAGACACTAGATTTCTACACAGCCAAGTAGTTTGAGTGGTTCGAGTTCCGGACCTGATGGTTTAAAAATCATGCCGGGCATGTGTGCTCACTCAAAATCCTGAGAGGAGAATAAAGAAGGAGGGATTGCTGCACGGCCATCTCCCTGGGGGATGATTTCTTTCTTTCTCCCTTCATCTCTGGTGAGCACATGCACCCTATGGCAAAAACTTAAAAAAATAAAATATAATCTAGTATGTTAAGTCTGCTATTTACCATAAATCGTATTCATTATTATTTTGTGATTATTCATCTTTCTGCTGAGAAAGAAGTGAATACAAAACTGAAGAGGAGGAATGTGTCTATACTTGTAAAGATTTTTGTCCTACAATTTTTCCCATTTTGTCATTTGAAGGGTCGACCTCTTAGTGTGCAGCAGCAGATGATGCAGCAATCTCGTCAGCTTGATCCAAACCTGTTGGTGAAGCAGCAGACTCCGCCGTCTCAGCAGCAGTCACTCCATCAGCCAGCCATGAAGTCTTTCCTTGACAATGTCATGCCTCACACTACACCCGAGCTGCAAAAAGGGCCATCACCAATAAATGCTTTCAGCAGCTTCCCTATAGGTGGGTCTTTCCTTGGCAAAAGCATTGAGCTGATACTTAAGCATCACAACCCTGGATCCTTTTCTCTTAGTGTTATGGTTCTGTTTCTTCATGAAAGCTGCAATGGTCTTTTAGCCATTCCATCCCTCTTCAGGATTTATCCAGTCTCCATGCTTCTGGGAAGGTCTCTCTCTTTTTAACAAAATCCCACTGTTTCAGAAATTGCATGCTCATTTTAAGTGGGTTACAATAAAGGAAACATTTCTTTTCGAGACCTAATTAGGTATTTTAATGATAGAATATGAACAGATGGAAAAGCTGATGTTATTAGAAACAAGACACCATAGAATTTTTTTTAAACAATATTTTATTTTCTTTATTATTATCTTTTTTTATTTGACCAGAGAGAGAGAGTGAGAAAGCAAGCTGCCTGGTCCAGGACTCAAACAGTGGTCAGCCACAGGGGAGTACAGCTCCTTAGCCACCATGCCATCTGCTGGCCTCAATACAACAGATAATTTTTAAACACTGCTGCTTGGGGAAAACAGGAGAGGTCACAGTCACATGCAGTAGTTTTCAGAACTTGACCGTAGAATTATTATCTTTTTAAAATTTTTTTATTTTTATATTTCATTTTCTTTTCACATTATTATTTGGCTTACAAAATGGATATTTCAACAGGTGAACATTTCTCCCTAGTACAGTTGATAAAACTGCAAAATATATTCAACAGATAGTGCCACATTTCTTTGTGCCATTAATGCTTTGCCTCCCTATTTTTCTTCTAAATGTCCTTCCTCAGACCATCCTCTTTCACACACACTATATCTGGTATTTACGTCTATATACTGTGTTTCTGTATCTGTTAGTCAATTAGTTTCAGTCATAGAGTGTGGACACTCAGTATATATTAAGTGGGGACATACAATGCCTCTCCTTCGTAGCCTGGCTTGCTTCACTCAGCAGTAAATCTTCCATATTCTAAATATTTATAAATGATTACTGCTTTTATCACATTTATATAGCTTTCTCTTTTCTTTTTTTTGGTGGGGGAGAGTTTTTTCTATAGGGCGTGTGCGCTCGCCAGAATGAAAGACGGAAGGGATAGCTATACCACAATCCCTTCTCCCCTCAGGATCTTGGGCATGCATGCACACGCGCCTGTCCAGCGTGAGTTTAAGCCACCAGATCAGGGACTCGAACCACGGTCGACTACATGGGAGTCCAGCAACATAGCCATTACGCCAACCGTTGGTTCCATCCCTTACCTTTTTTTCTTTTGTCTCCAGGCTTTTATGTACACTCCATGAAAATTTCAGGCTTGTATATTTTTTCCTTCCTGGGTCCCTTTTTTTCTTGTTCTTGTTAGTTTTTGGCTTTTGATTGTTCTCATCATATTCATTTTGTCTTTTCTTCTTCCCTTACAATATTTTCTTATAGACCACCTTACTCGTTGTTAGCCCAACCGTGTTGGAAGGCAGTAGTCAACTAGCCTGTTCTGGGCTGTAGACAGAGGTTGGGGCATGCTGTTGCCCCTACTGCTGCTTCACTCTGGCTGAACTAATGTATACATGACTTGGCTATCCTTGGCATTGCCACAGACTCTCAGCTAGAGTGAAAATTGCCCTTTGAGTCTTTGGGATTGTTAGCACACTCTGCTCATTTCCAGAAACTGTTCCCTTGTCAGTTACTATTGTTGGTAAGTACCATAGAAATCATTTGCTGGTGACCACATGATTTCTGAGACAGCAGTGTAATGGTAGAAGAATATCCAAGCACGGTGAGAGCTCTGGATATCACCAGTGAGGAGATGTGGTTTTTACTGTTCGACTATACAACTGAAATATAAATCGGGCCACTGTAGCAGTAAGTTTTAAATGTGGGATTTTCTATCCTGTCTGACTTTCCAGTGAGGGATCCTTCTTTCTGATTAAGATTTTGTTTAACCAATGCAAACACTATTATCAGGCAATGGCAAACTATAGCCCATTGGACAGATTTGGTCCAGTTGTCCAATTTTGTAAATAGTTGTTTTTGTTTTGGTTTGTTTGTTTGTTTTTTGGAGAGGTTTTTGCTATAGGGTGAGTGCACTCTCCAGAAAGAAGAGAGAGATAGAGAGACAGAAAGTGAGAAATCACCCCCCAGGGGGGATGGCCACACCACAGTCCCTTCTCCTCTGTTCTCCACTTGGGATCTTGGGCAAGCATGCACACGTGGCCAGCATGAATTTAAGCCACCGGGTCTGGGACTCGAACCACGTTCGACTACATGGGAGTCCAGTGATATAGCCATTATACTAACTGCTGGTTCCTTGTTTTTGTTTTTAATGGGAAAGAATGTGTGTATAGAAAGAGGAGTTTTTTGTTTTAAATTATTTTATTTTAACTTTATTCATGTATTTTTAACTTGGCCAGAGAGGGTCAGAGTGTGAAAGACAGAGTGAGAGAGAGGGAAAGTGAGAAAGCAAGCTGCCAGGTCCAGGACTTAAACTGTGGTCAACCGTGTGGGAGTTCAGTGCCCCTAACTACCAGGCCACCTGCTGGCCCCAAAAGAGAGGTATTTTTGACAAGCCATCAGGATGTCTTGTGATATTCCTACCCAGCCTCCCCATTTGCAGGGACCATTTAGTTTGGGTCAGAAACAACCCTACCCTCCTGTGTAGCCTCAGACACAATGTATCAGCTTGTGCCACCATGACTAGGCCAATAAATATTTATTGGGACACAGTCACGATTTTTCTTGAGCATATTAATCTATACTGCTCTTGTGCTACAGTGGCAGAGTTGCATAAAGACATGGGGACCATGTGATCCACAAAGCTTGATAATTTGTTATCTGAACCTTTACAGAAAAAAATTTGCCAACTCTTTTTTAATTGATGGCCCAGAAATATTTTTATTTGCTTTCTGCAAAAACAGAGGGTTCATTAGAGAATTTATATTATTAAAGTTTTAAAGACCTATCATATGGACTTTCATCAGACCAGAGAATTTAAAACCATTTGGAAAATCTTCCTTTTTTGTTTTTTGTTTTGTTTTGTTTTAATTTGCTAGTGGGTACATTGCTTGCCAGAGAGAGAGAGAGAGAGAGATGGGTCTTAGAGGGGAGTGAGAGATAATGCCCCATGGGGCCAGCAGGTGGCACAGTGGTTAAAGTGCTGGACTCCCACATGGCCAACTGTAGTTCAAGTCCCAGACCTGGTAGCTTGAGAATCACGTCTGGCACATGTGTATGCATGCCCAAAATCTCTAGAAGAGAATGGTGGAGAAAGGATTGCAGCGTGGCCATCCCTCTTGGGGGGTGACTTCTCACTTTCTTTCTCCATTTCTGTCTCTCCACTGAGTGCATGCACCCTATAGCAAAAATATCTCCCTCACCCTCCACCTCCCAAAGAAAAGAAAGAGAAATAACCCCCCATGGGGAATGACCATGCCACAGTCCTTTTTCCTCCATTTCTCCTTTTTAAAATTTGGCCATGCAAACATACACTCCCAGCGTGTTTTGTTGTTGTTTTGAGAGTTTTTTTTGTTTGTTTGTTTGTTTTTTTTTGCTATAGGATGCGTGCGCTCGCCAGAAAGACAGAGACAGACAGAGAGACAGAAAGCGAGAAATCACCCCCCAGGGGGGATGGCCACGCTGCAATCCCTTCTCCTCCATTTACCTCTTGGGATCTTGGGCACGCATGCACACACGCCCGGCGTGAGTTTAAGCCACCGGGTCTGAGACTCAAACTGCGGTCGACTACATGGGAGTCCAGCAACATAGCCATTACGCTAACTGCTGATCCCTCCCAGTGTGTTTTTCAAACCACTGGATTCAGGATTTGAACATGCAGTTGGCCATGTAGAATCCAGTCACTTTAACCACAGTGCCATAAGCCAGCCCAGTTTTTATTTTTTTAAATAAGGATTTTAGATGATTCTGATATTAATGGTGCCTGGATCTGTATTTTAAGAAACACTGGCATACAGGACCGGCAGTTGGTATAATGACTATGTCACTGGCCTCCCATGTAGTCAACTGCGGTTTGAGTCCCAAACCCAGTGGCTTAAACTCATGCTGGGTACATGTGTGCCCAAGATCCTGAGAGGAGAAGGGATTGCAGCGTGGCCATCCCCCCTGGGGGGTGATTTCTCGCTTTCTGTCTCTCTGTCTTTCTGGTGAGAGCACGCACCCTATAGCAAAAACCCTTAAAAAAAAAAAAGAAAGAAAGAAAGAAAAGAAAAGCGCTGGCATAATAGTTTTCTGACCACAGTTTCTAATTAAGATTGATATGGAACTTGCCCACTTAAGTGTAATTGTTAGAGCAGCACATTTTTGCTTTTAGTAAATAATATCCTTTGGCTGGTCAAGCAGCTGAAAATTGTATACTTTTGTAAACAAAAAATTGCAACTAAATGTTCATATATTCTTCATGCAGGAGACTCTTACTAAGGTAGCTAAAGAGATTATATTAGAGATGAAACTTAATAAACTTAAAACTCATAACATTTTACCTCTTGTTTTGCCAAGGAATTTTTAAATACTCAAAATTTTATGGAGAAATAGCTTTCCACATATACCTATTTGTACAATAGTATGACTACTTTCATAGTTAGAAAACATCAAGTGTTAGGATAGCTCTTGGCAGGCTGAGGGAGGGTGTTGTACATGGTGCTCTCTGACACCCTAGCCAAGGCTCTTTCTGCCAGCATTGTATCTGCATGACCTTGACTTGGAGTCCAGAGGGTGTTCTGCTTGCCTTGTCTTTATTATTATTTAGTTGTGGATTTATATTAAATAATATAAAGCAGGATTGAGAATACCACATAGCTTTTTTAAAATAATTATTTTATTTATCTTTATGTATTTATTTTAATTTGACCAGAGATGGACAGAATGAGAGAGAGGGGGGGAAAGTGAGAAAGCAGGCTGTCAAGTTCAGGACTTGAACAGTAGTTGGCCATGTGGGAGTCCAGTGCCTTTAACAATCATGCCACCTGCTGGTCACTACGTATGGCTTTTTATAAAATAGAAGTTGTGGTATTGACAGGTTATGTGCTATATTTTACAATTTTCTTTTTTTTTTAAGGCTTGAACTCAAACTTGAATGTAAATATGGATATGAACAGTATTAAAGAGCCACAGTCAAGACTGAGGAAGTGGACTACAGTGGACAGCATTTCTGTGAACACATCTTTGGATCAAAACTCCAGCAAACATGGTATAAAATACATTCTTAAATTTTCAAATACATTTTTACTTAAAATATATTTTTAAATATATATCATTTGAAAGCTAAATTATTTTAGAGCTTTTCCTCATTTTAAAAATGTGCCTTACTAATTATTAAATTCTAGTTAAGACAATAGACCTTCAAATGAAAAACAAAATTCACCTCTTAAGCTGTTCTTCAAAGGAGATAGAAGGTGGTTTTTTGTAATGTTTAAGTTTTTTTTGGGGGGGGGGAGGAATTTGCTGTAGGATGCATGCGCTCACCAGAAAGAGAGAGACAGAAAGCAAGAAATCACATACACACACCCCCGGGGGGACAGCCACACCATAATCTCTTCTCCATTCTCCTCTTAGGATCTTAAGTGTGCATACACATGCGCCCGGCGTGTCTTTAAGCCACCAGGTCCGGGACTCAAACCACGGTTGACTACGTGGGAGTCCAGCGACATAGCCATTACCCTAACTGCTGGTCCCATTAGCTCACTGTTTTCAAGGTTCATCCATGCCATATCATGTATAAGTACTTTATTCCTGTTCGTTGTTGTATTGGAAAATACTACAGTTCATTTCTTCATTAATGGATGCTTATTTGAGTCTAAGATAGTTTTGATTTCTTCCTTTCTTCAGCCTCCACATCTAATCTATCCGTGTGTAGTGCCATAATATATAGTTTGTGTAGATTCTCATTATCTTAGCAGCCTCCCTGCTTCCATGGCTGCCTCCCTTGCCTCTTGACTATTGTGCACACCACAGCAAAAAGTGATCTCAAAATCAGTCAAATCATGTTGCTTCTCTTCTTAAAACCCTTACTGTGGTCTACAAAGCCCCTCAAGAGCACCTATTCTGATGCCATCAAGGAATAGGATACAAACGTGGGTCAAGCCAGCTGGGCCTGGACCTGTCTATAGTGTGTATATCTCACCCTAGAACTTCAAAGCAGAATAGGCCTCCTCATTCCTGCCTGCCCTTTAGGATCAGGGTCTGAATCCTAAAGTTACTCACTTTCCCAGTTATGTATTTTTCAGGCAAAATGGTGTCTCAGTTCCTCAAAAGCTGTTCAGCTCTTTTTCTCCCTGAATTTTTGTGTAGTCTGTACCCACTGCTAGCTCTGCCTCACCTTGCCACACATGCTTTCCTTCCTTCTCCATCTGTTTTCTTATGTTTTTTTGTTAGAATACAGTGTTCACTTAGGGTATTGGAGCCCTTTCATCTCTTTTCTGTGTGCGGCATTTAACATAACCTCTGGCTCTGTTCCAGTGAGACAGTGGTATGTTTTGCTGCTTGTAGAAGAATGTTAAGCTGTGCTCAAACGTGATTATGGGGAATAAATCACAAGCAAATAATCATTTCTAAGTGACATTAAGTTGTGTATTTAGGAATTTTACACTCATTTTGTTAACATATCTTCATTAATACTGTGTAGTCAGAAGGGGTATTATAGTCATTGTAAGCAGAAAAATAGACTTTTTCTCATTATATATGTATTCTTTTGTGGGCATAGTAATTTCCAAGATTCTCAGATATACCTCTTTGCCATGACCACAGTTCTTTATCACAATTATTTTTCCTTGCTTTGTATTCCTCATTCACCATCCCCCACAAAGAACATAAATCTCCCCAACAAAGAGCTTGTTCTCAGTATAGGCCAAAGTACAAATGTTCAAATGATTTGGGAGTAATTTTGTACTCATAGTCAATTATTGATGGTTATAGTCCTCATATTCTTCCTGAAATGAAATCCACTGGTCCTTTTTAGACATTCTTCTAGTTGAGACATTTGAATTTCCATAAGAAAGCGAGTTAAAAGTGGTCGAAATCTGGAGAAACTCACAGTCTTCTTGACACCATATGGTTTGCAGAACCACAGATCTAATAGGAAGTTTTCTTATATTTGAGAAATGAATAAGAAATTAATAAGTCTATTTTGTTCATTTTCACTATCATTTTTTTCTTTTTAGGTGCTATTTCAAGTGGTTTCAGGCTGGAAGAGTCTCCATTTGTTCCCTATGACTTTCTGAACAGCAGTGCTTCACCAGCCAGTCCTCCAGGTTCAGTAGGAGATGGCTGGCCACGTGCCAAATCGCCCAATGGCTCCAGCAGTGTTAACTGGCCACCAGGTAAATGTCAACAGCTTCTTTCATGAGACTATATTTCCATTAAGGTTTCGTTCCATCTGAACTCTCTAATGATTTAGCCCACATGACTGGGCTGGTGAGGTGGTAAGAAACAGTACAGAGATGAAGAACAGAAAGGTGAGCATGTAGTCATGGGCAGATGTGTGCATCCACCTGTTCAAAGACCTCTGTGTTCAGGCAGCAAAGGCAGAGGGAGTCCCATTGACTAGAATCAAGGATCACTGAAAACCTTAATTCATTGTTTTTCTTCAGCAGTGTCAGGATTAACTTGGAAATATTTCTAGTTGTACTGAAGAATTATCAGAAATGTTGCGATGACGTTTTTGTCCTACTTGAGTTGCCATGGCTTTATGATTTGTCATGAAACACTTTAAACTGGTACTGTTTACAAATACCTAACGCAGAAAAATGACTTTAATCGTAAAAACTTGCAGGGTATTCATAAAGAACAGCTTAGATTTGGCTAGTCATAGTACTGAACCAGCCTCTCAGGGCATTAATATAAATAGTACCTGTTGGGAAAATATCTGAGAATTACATAGCATTTAGGGATAAAAGTTTTGGATGCTAATAACAGATTTTTAAATGATGATTGAGCTTTGAACTAATTTAAGTTTCCATTTCCAGAATTTCGCCCTGGTGAACCATGGAAAGGTTATCCAAACATTGACCCCGAAACTGACCCTTACGTCACTCCTGGCAGTGTCATAAACAATCTTTCAATTAATACTGTGCGGGAAGTTGACCACCTCAGGGACAGGAACAGTGGTAAGTACAGGAACAAGTCAATTTCGCAGTGACCCTCACTAACACGGTTTCAGATCAGCTCGAAGGAGTTTGAGGCTCTTAGCAGCAAGTCTGCCCCGTGCCTCATGGCACCTGACATTCCAGGGATCATGAAAATGAAATGTTCAGTTTTCCCATAAGTGACTCTTTAATTTGGTCACTTTTAAAATGATGACGTATTATCCATTGATAGAATAAACATATAATGTTACTGTACAAAGTCAACACAAAGGATCAGCAAACATTTGCTTTCCAGTATTTGCATTAACACTTGACAGTTGTCACCTAGTTTATAACAAGTTAAAGGGTTGTAGTTATTTAAAAATGGCTATTTCGGGGGGCCAGCAGTTGGTGTAATGGCTATGTTGCTGGATTCCCATGTAGTCAACAGTGGTTCGAGTCCCAGACCCAGTGGCTTAAACTCACATCGGGCACACGTGCGTGCGTGCCTAAGATCCCGAGAGGAGAATGGAGGAGAAGGGATTGCAGCATCCTCCTGGGGGATGATTTCTTGCTTTCTGTCTCTGTCTTTCTCTTTTTCTGGTGAGTGCATGCACCATATAACAAAAACCTCTCAAAAAAAAAAGGCTGTTTTTGTAAAAGATGTTTTTATCTCTCAGTATTGAAGGACTTTTGGTTTTCAGGAGCAAATTAGTGTTTGTCTTAGATAGGGTAAATTTAAAACTAAGAATTCCTTTAGTTCAGGTATACTTTTTAATGGACTATCAAATAAAATTATCCTACTTTCTGCTGTTTTTCAACATAAGGTATTTACATGTATTCCTTCTGTGATTTTGCAATAGAAGAAAGGTCACAAAATGAATTTGAAATAGAAAATATTGAAAAGCAGTTTCTCTGTTTCTGTAAAATACATCCTTCCTTATATTCCTTCTAAATAGTTTACAAAGAAAATGTAAAACAGCCAGCATTATCTGTGGGATAGATAATTTCTTAAGGTAACGGGTGCTTACCATATCACAGTGCTAAGAAAAGAATCCTCATTCTTAAGCATCTGAGTTTAGCAGACAGCTATGTAGGAGGAGTAAAAAGCTATGACTTTCACAGAAGGAAATGGGAGCATAAAGCTAAGTGCTGGATTCCCATGTAGTCAACAGTGGTTCGAGTCCCAGACCCAGTGGCTTAAACTCACATCGGGCACACGTGCGTGCGTGCCTAAGATCCCGAGAGGAGAATGGAGGAGAAGGGATTGCAGCATCCTCCTGGGGGATGATTTCTTGCTTTCTGTCTCTGTCTTTCTCTTTTTCTGGTGAGTGCATGCACCATATAACAAAAACCTCTCAAAAAAAAAAGGCTGTTTTTGTAAAAGATGTTTTTATCTCTCAGTATTGAAGGACTTTTGGTTTTCAGGAGCAAATTAGTGTTTGTCTTAGATAGGGTAAATTTAAAACTAAGAATTCCTTTAGTTCAGGTATACTTTTTAATGGACTATCAAATAAAATTATCCTACTTTCTGCTGTTTTTCAACATAAGGTATTTACATGTATTCCTTCTGTGATTTTGCAATAGAAGAAAGGTCACAAAATGAATTTGAAATAGAAAATATTGAAAAGCAGTTTCTCTGTTTCTGTAAAATACATCCTTCCTTATATTCCTTCTAAATAGTTTACAAAGAAAATGTAAAACAGCCAGCATTATCTGTGGGATAGATAATTTCTTAAGGTAACGGGTGCTTACCATATCACAGTGCTAAGAAAAGAATCCTCATTCTTAAGCATCTGAGTTTAGCAGACAGCTATGTAGGAGGAGTAAAAAGCTATGACTTTCACAGAAGGAAATGGGAGCATAAAGCTAAGCACAAAAACCTCACAACAGGTTATAGAAGGATCTGATGACTTACCAAAACAAGGGCTGCTTTTTTATCTATAGAAAGGTCTACAAGTCAGAAGAGGTTTGCTATTAAAGAACGCACACCATTGAAGGTTTTGAGTGGAAGAATCGTACTTAAGGTGGGGTAATCTGACTGGAGTGAGCAGAATGGACAGGCTCGGGAGATGAGTTAGGGAGCTGTCATTGTGATATAGATGTTGGCCAAGCCTAGGACTAAGCTAGAATGGTCTTCTGGGGGAGCATTTCAGTTGGAAAGGCTGGAGCATTGGCTCACTCATGGTGCTGGGGATGAGTTGCCTTGACCAGCTGGCTAGCCATAAGAAGTCCCTGGAGTTCAGATACAGGTTTTAGGAGCAGCAAGAACTAGCCCTCCTTTTAGAGAGCCCAGGACAGAAAGTAGAGCTGAGTGCTGTCTGGGTTGCTGCATCTCATTGTCAGAGTGCATTTTCACAGGCAGGTAGGAGACAACAGGTAGATGGGAAAGTGCCTGTCCCAGCTGAGGCAAGAACAGTTAGTGTGCACTCAGCATGTTCTTCTGAGAGTGAGAAGGAAGATGCAGCGTTGGTGCCAGCTGTGCCCCAAGCCGACCTATTGGCTTTCTTGTGGCATATTGTTATACTTTGGTTTCTCTGGATGCTTTTCTCATTCTTACATGCCGTGTCCCGGGCTCTGGTGGTTAATTGGATTCTTCCCCCATGTAGGGTCATCCTCATCCTTGAACACCACGCTGCCTTCAACTAGTGCCTGGTCATCCATTCGTGCCTCCAACTACAACGTTCCCCTCAGCAGTACAGCACAAAGCACTTCAGGTGGGCCGCGTCCTGTTCTCACCATGGCCTTCTCTGGAAGGAGGAGTGTAGTCACACCTGGGTGTGTGGCTGTGGTTTTTAATGTCTTCCTCTTTTTATCTAGAGTGCTCTTTTCAGGTAGTTAAGAGATTATATTTGTGAGCCTCAGATAATGTTCTTAAATTATTTGTTCCTTTTTAAATTTGCTTTACCCAACAGTCAACTACTAAAATAATGAGCTTTCATTGACCAGCTCTCACTCTTGTCTGAGAGCCTCCTCAGCTGTGTAATTAAATATAATTTAATTCAAAGCAGTTCTCAAGCTATCTGCAGTGAAGGAACTTTTGTTTTTTAAGTTGCCAGTCCTTGTAGGCAGATACTATATAAAGCATGAATTTTGAATTGCTAGGAAAATGAGTACACAGTTCGGAGTTAAGGCAGCGTCACACTGCTGCCAGAATTTGCAGGTGCTCCCCTGCACGTCTGTACTCGTGTGTCTCAGACTGGTGATAAACTGTTGTGACCTGTCTTCCAACCATGCTTCGACCAGCAGTGAATAAGTAGACATGCGCTCTGTAAGCCAAGTGGAAAAAAACTGACAGTGATGGAAGGTAGACGATGTTCCATCCTTTCTTTCCCTCATGTTTTTGAGCATTATTTTGACATAGTTCACTGTGTGCCTATCCCTGCACACCCTGAACACCCCATTGCTATGAGGCAGCATGCATCAGGAATGGAGCTTACGCTATTCTGTTCTCTTTTTCTTTCTTTGAAAACTGGCTCTGCCTCGGACCCCATAGGCAAATCACTTAATCTCTCTGAACCTCAGTAGACTACATGTAAGGATTTGTGATAGTGTACGATGAGTGCCCAGTGGCTCAGCACTTGGCACAGAGAGACAGGCAAACAGCCCGCATTGGCTCCCTCCTTTGGGGCTCCTTTCATAGTCCTTTTTCCATGAGTAAGTAACAAAGGTGTCAAGTCCATTTAATGGCCTAGGTGACTGTCTTAAGTGAGTGATTCAAGTATGGTTACTAAGGTAAGGTAAGGAGTTCGCAGTTGTTATTTTAGAATTACTCATAGCAGAGATACCCCCAAATAGAGTACAGTTTTGTTTAGTGACCTAAGAATCTCATAGGTCTTAAAACTTTACATAACAGATAAATGATCTGAGTGTTTTTTGAGGGGGAATAGTTTCCTTTGGGCCTTTTGCTTTTTCTCATTTGGCAGTTTAGTTCAAATTGGGGGGGTTAATAATTTGTTTTTATTTTATTTTCATAGGAGAATGAATGTTACTAGGAAATTTTTTTTCCTTAAACATTATTACATCCGTCTCTCCACTTTTTTTTCCTTTGAGCAGCCAGAAATAGTGATTCCAAATTGACGTGGTCTCCTGGTTCAGTTACAAACACCTCTCTGGCTCATGAGCTGTGGAAGGTCCCTTTGCCACCTAAAAACATCACTGCTCCGTCCCGCCCACCTCCGGGACTGACTGGTCAGAAACCACCCTTGTCTACGTGGGATAATTCTCCCCTTCGTGTAGGTGGAGGATGGGGAAATTCTGACGCCAGATATACCCCAGGTAAGATAAGATACATAAGGTGGTTTCATATGGCTTGTTTCCTAGATGTTAACCAGTACCAGCCTGGTTTAACAGAGACTTAAATAGTAAGCTTTTGCATGACCCTCTGAAAGTGGAATGAGAACCTAACTCAATGTATAATTCCTAGTGTATTGCTATCTTCTGCATTTTTCATGTCTTTGAGAGTCGTAGCCTAGTCTACTAAGAACATTTCCCCAAAGACACAGAGCAGTCCATAGTGAAGTTGATGGAAGATGAATCTCCTTTCTCACTGAAGTCCCTCGGAAGTGCAAGTTAGAAAGTGTATTAACTTTCTGCTTGTGGCAGACTTCCAGGATAACACTGTCTCAGGCATAACAGAAGCCTCTGTTTGGCAAAGCTGGGGAAGATGAGAGCATCCTATCTCAGTCCTAAAAAATGAGGCCTGTTTGAGTGATAGCTTGGCCTGTGCTTGGGGTGATCATAAAATGTATTGTTTAGGAACCAGCAGTTAGCATAATGGCTGTGTCACTGGACTCCCATGCAATTGACTACGGTTCGTGTCCTGGACCCAGTGGCTTGAACTCATACTGGGCTCGTGTGTGTGTGTGTGTGCCTAAGATCCCAAGAGGAGAATGGGGGAGAAGGGATTGTGGTGTGGCCATCCCCCCTGGGGGTGATTTTTCACTTTCTGTCTCTCTGTCTCTCTCTGTCTTTCTGGCGAGCGCACGTGCCCTATAGCAAAAACCTCTCAAAAAAGAAAATGCATTGTTTAAACAAGGACATTTGAGCATAAGAAAAGGGCTGTTCATTAATCATATAGGGCCAGCAGCATAAACCAGACTGTTCCGAGAAAACTAAAACAGAAGTCCTCCTACCTCTGTCTGTTCTAGAGATGATGTGCTGGATTCCTACTAGCACCATGTTCCCGCCTGCTGTCCCCCACCACCACATGTGTACCCGACACGGCTGCAGGTTTAACTCAGAGCAGTCTAGCAGTTCTAGCAGCAGATGTGGCCTTATCCTTTTTTCTACCAGGACCCAAAATTGTACCATTCTTTCTTATCTCCAGGCAGAAAGTGAATAATAAAATTTGATTTATGTTTTCTGAAGTAGTTTATATTGAGTTGTTGGAAAAGTCTGATACATTTTGCATAGAAAAACATAAAAATAATACATCATGGGGGGCCGACAGGTTCCATAGTGGTTAAGGTGTTAGACTCCTACGTGTTCATTCAACCATGGTTTGAGTCCCAGACCAGATGGCTTGCTTTTCTCACTTTCCTTTTCTCTCTCTGTCTCTTTCTGGTAAAAGTAAATAAATAAGGATGACTAAAATTAAAAATAATTCTTAAAAAAAAAAAAAAAAGCAGGTGGCATGGTGGTTAAGGCGCTGGACACTCCCACAAGGCTGACCACAGTTTGAGTCCCGGACCTGGTGGCTTGCTTTCTCACTTTCCTTCTCTTTTTGCATCTGTCTTTCTCTGGTCATATTATAATGAATAAATGAATAAATAAAATTAAATAAATAATTCTTTAAAAAAAAAAAAAAAGGAAAAAGATACATCCTGACTTTTCCAACAACCCAGTAATTTCTGCTCTTTGGACCCATGATTGGCTTTTGTAGTATTTTCTTTGGGGAAAATGTTTAATCGTTTGAAAAGAACACCTGAGTGTGTTTCAAGCTGCTAAATAGAAATTAACGTAACTGGTGTGGTGTAAGCAGTTCTTTGAGATCACAGACATATCTGGGTGCCAGCTGAGCTGCTGGCAGTATGCCAGGACTAATAGTAAAAGTGGCCTGGCCACCCCTGAAGGAGGGTTGGCAGAGTCGAGTGGGATCAGGAGCCTCACCTGTAAGAATAAGCCGAGCAGAGCAGGCAGTCAACACCAGGGCTCAGGAACCTGAGAGCACACAGGTTCCCTATTGGGGAGGGGCAGTAGGAAAGTGTTTTTGAGGCTCCTCTAAAGAGCTGTATATGGAGAGTGAGGGAACTTGTCATGTTTAAAAGCTCTCCTGCTGGGGGAGAATGAATGCCACAGGGGCCAAGCAGGAAGACAGCAGGAACTTGACAAAAATTGAGGACTGTCTGGTTGGGTCAAAGCTCTTACATCCCTGAAAGCTTTATACCTTTGGAATGTACCTGCAAGGCCATGAACTGAGGCCTTCCCAGATGGTTATCATTCTAAGGTGAGTTTAGCTTTACAACTGAATATATCCCAAAAGGATGTGGCCTTTTGTGGCCCACTACCCTACCATATGTTGAACTGGGAGTGGTTCTGGGCCTGGGCAGAAAGTATCCCATGTAGAAGTCCAGGGAAATAGTCAGGACAGAAGGAGGCCAAGAATCCCAGTGATCCAGCAAGTGGCCATGATTGGAACAGGATGGGTATTTGTTCTAAACAGTCATTTAGGCCACAGTCTTAGAAAACTGACTTGACCTTTTCTTTTCTTGTTTAGGTTCCAACTGGGGTGAGAGCAGCTCAGGGAGAATAACAAATTGGCTTGTTCTAAAAAACCTTACACCTCAGGTAAGGACAGCAAGTATCCTGCTTGTATGGATATACCCATGAGCACGGGAACAAGTTTCTAGTCCCTCTAAGTGTGAGATAAGGGCTGCTAAGTGATAGTCAGGGCCAGACAGGGGAAGCAGCAGAGAACTGGTCTTCAGATGCCTCAGGCAGCCTAGGGTCAGACCCAGAAACTCTCACTCTTAATGTGCCTGGGAGCTGACCAGAAGCACACATTCCTAGGTCTCACCCAAGACTCTTACTCAGTAGTCTGGGCTAGCATCTAGGGACTGGCATTTTTATGAGGGAGTACAGATGAATTTGGTGTATATGGTCCTTGTACTGCACTCAGAAACCCTGGTCTGCCCTTGTACGGTAGAGCATTTCTTTAGCCCCCGACCACCTCCTCCTCTGGAGGCTGGATATTCAAAGCCCACCTCCCTCCTACCCCCAGGGAGCAGTGCCCTAATGGATCTTGTCCTCAGGGCAGGAAAGAGAAGACATGATGCCACAGCGGGGGCAATGGCTAACTAAGGAGTTGGGGACCTGGGCAGTGTCCAGGAGTCTAGAGGCCACAGAGGTATGGCTCTGGGACCAGTGGAGGTGGGGAGGGGGCACCGTACCCAGCATAGCAGCAAGTGCCAGTGAAAAGTGAGCCTGGAGCAAAGCAGCCTGGAATGGCCTCCCTGGAGGGCCCTCGTGAAAATTCCTCTAATCGGCATGCCCCGCTCTGTCGTAGATCGATGGCTCAACTCTGCGTACTCTGTGCATGCAGCATGGCCCACTGATAACATTCCACCTGAACCTCCCACATGGAAACGCATTGGTCCGTTACAGTTCAAAAGAAGAGGTAGTGAAGGCACAAAAGTCTCTGCACATGTAAGTTGGCTATTTTGCTCTTGATTAGGAGAGCTGGGGGAAGGAGTGTGTGGAAGCACGGCCAAGGGCGCCATGACAGCTATAGGCACCACGTGGGATGCTGTGGGAGGCTTCCTTCCAGCTTCATCGTGCCCTGGGTTCCAGGCTTGGCACTCCCGAGGGAAGAGTCACAGGCTCAGAATGGCTCTGGAAGATCCTCCACATTGCTCAGAGGAGACAGACTTAGTCTTGACACACCACAATGGCACTTATGAGGAGGTTTGCCCTGGGTTTGGCACTAGCCTTGTGAGAGTTTTAGTTGTGTGTCTAGGCCCCTTCCCAGGCCGCCACCAGAACACCTGTTCCTTGAAGGGAGGACACGCTCTCCACGTAGTGTGCTGTCCACTCTCGCCGCTGTTCCAACAGAGAGTTTCTCCCTCCCTCTCGTTGGACCATTGAAACCCTTCAGAAGGTCAAGTCCTCACATACCTGCTGTGCCTCTCTCCTCTAGGTGTGTACTGGGGAACACTACTATTCTTGCTGAGTTTGCCAGTGAAGAGGAGATCAGTCGTTTCTTTGCACAAAGTCAGTCTCTGACCCCTTCTCCTGGCTGGCAGTCTCTTGGTTCCAGCCAGAGCCGGCTGGGCTCCCTCGACTGTTCCCACTCATTCTCCAGCCGGACCGATCTCAATCACTGGAATGGTGCTGGGCTGTCGGGAACTAACTGTGGAGACCTTCACGGCACTTCACTCTGGGGGACCCCCCATTATTCCACAAGCCTGTGGGGACCTCCAAGCAGCAGCGACCCCCGGGGAATTAGCAGCCCATCCCCCATTAATGCTTTTCTTTCTGTTGACCACCTGGGTGGGGGTGGGGAGTCCATGTAATAGTGTAGGTGTAGACTCACAAACTGTGACCTCAAGACGTGAACGAAAGGAGCACTAAGTTGGGCTCACCGCCTGCAGCCAGGGGCCACCTGTGGGAACAGCTATTCTCTGCACATTTTCCACTTTGTTTTCCCCAAAACATATCAGTTT
This sequence comes from Tupaia belangeri chinensis, assembly GCF_000334495.1. Taxonomy (NCBI): domain Eukaryota; kingdom Metazoa; phylum Chordata; class Mammalia; order Scandentia; family Tupaiidae; genus Tupaia; species Tupaia belangeri. Next base: position 1,668,834 of record NW_006159707.1, on the reverse strand, counting down.
TGAATACTTGAATCATGCAGGCCAATATTATAATGTGAAAAGGTATCTATCTATTTACACTCCCAAATAGCGCCATACATGCTAAACCGTATAGAATGAGCTCACTTGTGTATATTCATCATGTTTAGCCTTTGGATTCTTCCTTTTTTCTTCTTTATCATTTATTTTTCTATTCCCTTCCCCCTCCTTCCTTTTTCTTTTCTTTATTTCCTTCTTTTTTTTTTTTTTTTTTTTGCAAAACCATTTTTGGGCTGATAATGTATGAGCTTTTACCTTTGCACTGAGTGATGTTCTCTCCATCTAATCTGCGGTCTGGAGGGACAGCTGTTCCAGTGTAAATGTTTACTCAAGGATGTTCTTAAAAGGTGTGCGCTCTCTACTATGCCTTGATGTTGCCTACCTTATTGTGGTATCGTGGAGTTTAAAAGATCAAGTTATGATACTGACTTAGGATTATTAATGAAAGTATTGCACCAGTTTTTTCATGTTATAAAACTAAAGAATTTCGCTCTGCAGTTTGAAAAACTGTGGCCACAGCTGTGACTTGCAGCCCACCTGCCACCCAGGACGGGCCCTGCACTTTGAATAGGCTTTCCATTTTGTTTTGAAGGTTCCCACGTTGAACATTCTTGTTTACAGATTTTTTTTGTTTGTTTTTTGAGAAAAAAATGTTTACTCTTCCATCATTTAAAAAAATGTAAAAGACAAAAAAAAAAATGGAGGATGATTTAAAAGATGCTTTCTATCTCTGGGAAAAAGGAGCAGCATTTGGCCATGTTCTTTCGTTTTTCTATTTCTGTCCTAAATCAAAGAGCATGGTTCTCAGGAAAACCAGTTCCCCAGTAAAAAACTCCTTGTAGTTTCTTATAGGAAGAAAAGAAAAACCCCAACTTTTAGCACTGATCCTACATATTGCTCTGTTAAGGAATTTTCTCTGCCAAAAAAAAAAAAAAAGAAAAGAAAAGAAAAAAAAAAAGAAAGAAAAAGAAAAAAAGAAAAAAAAAAACATGCTTAAAGCTGGAGTTTGACATTCTGCTTTCAGATGCTGTCTTTTTATTAGTGAGTGATGGTTTGCTAATAATCAATAGGTAATAATTTTTTGTAATCCCATCAAGTGGCTCTATATGTTTCTGCTCTCTTGTGACTGTGTTAATGTTTAACTGTTGTACCTTAAAGCCGAAATCAGTAACTATGCATACTGTAACCAAGGTATTGGGCTTACAGAGTTGTTTGTTGTATAAAGAAGATTTTAAATGTTGTTGCAAACTAACGAGTTACACCATTTTTAAATTTCTTTTCTCCTCCTTCCCCCTTTTTTTTTGCCCACAAATGGTATTATAATGCTTGCTTAGTCAAAGAGAGACTAAACAAGGGTAAAAATTTTAACAGTACAGAATTTGCCATCATTTCATTGCCTTGATACTAACTGTTTGTGTCCTAAGATGCAAAAGAAGTCAGTGGCTTTTAACTGTTTACAAATAGAATGTGATTGTAAAATGTACAGTTTGGTTGTGTTTGAATTATGAAATTTCTTCAGATATAATAAACCATGACTTTTTGGCTGCTCAACATTAATTGTCTTTTTTGTGAATTTATTTGTAGGCTCTTTTTTATAATGAAAGTTTCAAAGTTGCTATGTATGAGGGTTCTCATAGAGCAACCGATTTAAAATTTAAGCAAATATTTGAACATTTTATCTGAACTTATCCACAATTTCACCCTGAAATAATGTGAGAACAATGGGAAACTGTAGCTTGCTCCTTCCTACCCTCTTTGAGCATCTTTGGGATCTGGTTGCTCAAAGCTCTTCTGTGACTTCATCTTCCCCACCATTTGTGCCCATCTCAAGCCTCAGCAAGAGATCATTTGGAACATGAAGCTTAATGACTTGACAGTGTACTAGTGTTAAACTCTCATACCTCTGTTACAGAACGAGAAATGCCACAGCCTGGACTGGCCTTTTCTTTCCCCTTCTCAGCCCTTGCTTCTCGGTGCAGGAGCTCTGGGGCAAAGCCTGTGTATGTATTTCAGTGTATGACTTCAAATCATGCAACTTGCCAGGTGTAAGCTAATGTTGTTGGACACCTTACTTAATATAAGCAAATATTGTTCAGTGCATTCAATGTATATTGACTTCCATACTGGTTTTTCCAAAAACCAAAGGTAGCTTTGAAAAACCAAGTCTGGAAATGTTTGGAACATTAAGCTGATTGACCTTTTGGGGCTTTGAGTAGTATATAATTGACTTCATAACTGCGTTAATTGTATTGTTAAAGTGTTTGGGAGTTTTTTGCGCTTGTTATGTGGAAATAAAGTGTTTGATTTAAAAATTTTTAAAGTGGTTTTGAGTTTTGCCTAGTCCTTAAATAATGTAGCCCTATTCCCTGAGCGGCTCTTACTCTGAAGTCTTCCTGAATCTGTCCCAGCTGTCGGCACCTTAGTGCAGACCGTCGGTCACCCACAGACCTGCATCTGACTGGGCTGTTTCCCTGGTTTCGTGACCTCCAGCCACTCAGAGCTACAAGAGGCAGGCTAGGCTTTTTCAGGTGTATCTCACAGCTCTGCTCCCACCACATGTCCGGTCTCTGATGTGCTAAGCTTCTCTGCATTGCTTCTCTGGCTCCACTCTACCCTTCGTGGGCTGCCTGGACCCACCTGACTCTCAAGGGCTCAGGGTGCTTTGACTGTGGTCAGTTTCCCCTGGGCATGCTTCTCTCCATCAAGAGCAGGGCCACCCCTCCATCCCGCCTACCACCACCACCGCTTTCTGCCAAATGTGATTCCATCTCTATTGCCTTAGGGCTCTGTACTTGACCTCCAGATGATGAGCAAGCGCTTGCTTGTCTTTGCAGTCTGCCTTGTCAGACATGGCACAGTGGCTGTGTAAGCACTTGCTTTCTGTCTCTCTGTCTCTCTCTGTCTGTCTGGCGAGCGCACGCGCCCTATAGCGAAAATCTCTCCCTAAATAAATAAATTAATTAATTAATAAATTAATAAAATTAAATAAATAATTATTTTAAAAAACCCACTAAGTTCTTACTAAGTAACAGTGGTCATTGTTTTTGATACAGTATGTTTTTACTTATTATTTTCCCCTTTATTTATTCTTTTTTTAGAGGTTTTTGCTATAGGGCACGTGTGCTCGCCAGACAGAGAGAGACAGAGAAACAGAGAGTGAGAAATCATCCCCCAGGGAGATGGCCACGCCGCAATCCCTTCTCCTCCATTCTCCTCTCGGGATCTTAGACACATACGCACACGCGCCCAGTGTGAGTTTTAAGCCACTGGGTCCAGGATGTGAACCGCGGTCAACTATGTGGGAGTCCAGCCACACAGCCATTATGCTTTCCCCTTTATGAGAGAGGGAGTGGGAGGACATTTTTTGATAGGGTCTCACTGTGTCTTGACCCTCCTGTCCTAGCTTTCCAGTCAGCCAAGATCAGTCTGGAGGCCATGTGGGATGCCAGAGTTAATTCCTATGCCCAGAATGTTAGAATTGGCCCAAGAACCAGACTCAGGCTTTCATATGGCTTCCAGCCTCCCAAGCCCATAGGTGGGCTGCCATACAATAAATTTTTCTTTTCCTTTTTTTTTTTTTTTTTTAAAAATTCCTTAATTAATTAATTAATTGCACCAGAGAGAAACAGAAAAGGAAAATGAGAAAGCAAGCCGCCAGGTCCAGGACTCAACAGTCCAGGGCTGTTTTATGAGAGTCTGCCTATTTGAATACTGATAAAGGAGTGAATAAAGCCAAGGAGTGAATAAAGCCAATAAATGAGCCTCAAGGTATTCCTGGGATCCTGTGTGTGGTGTGATTTGCTGGGCCAAAGCCCCCAGGACCCACCCAGTGCCATCTCAGGTGCACTTCGGAGCCTTCTTTTCCCCAGCTCTGGTATGCTGACAAAACTCCTGCCCTTTGCTGTTCATTTGCATTTCCTGGAGCCACTGGTTTTTGTTTTATTTTGTTTTGTTTTGTTTTTGAGAGAAAGATTTTTGCCAGAGAACACCTACACTCACCAGAAAGACAGAACGTGAGAAATCACCAAGAAGAATAACCACACCGCAGTCCCTTCTCTAGTCTCCTCTCGGAATCTTGGGCATGTACACACACACGCCTGACGTGCATTTGAAGCTGCCGGGTCTGGGACTAGAAGCACGGTTGACTATGTGGGTGTCAGGCAACTTAACCATCATGCCATCTGCTGGTCCCTAGAGCCACTGCTTTATTTTGGTTTCTGTTTTGATATTTTTTTCCCCATTGAAAACACCTGGAAGTGATAAAAATGTGAGATTTTTTATTTTTTAGGCATAAAGATTATGAATTCTAGCAATGACTAAAGGCCCTTAATGCATGAGCATAAAGAAGCCCCATTCTTTGGGAACTTGTTTTGCAGGTAGTTGTTTTTTGGTTTTTGTTTTGTTAAGATTTTTTTGTTTGTTTTAATAATATTGTCTGTTTCTGTTGGGTTTGTTTTTATCTCCTCTTGCTAAATCTGGCAAACAATACTGGTTTGTTCAGGCTTCCTTTTAAATAAGTACGTTCACGTTGTGCTTTTAAGTGAGCCAGGTTTAAAGGCACTCGAGGAAATAACAGCGATGTGCAGAAGCAGTAAACGCTGTGACTGAGCCCTTCCCACATGCTCTCTTTGCCCTTGGAAGTTGCTCCTGGTTATTGGTTAATGTGACCTTTGGAGTTCGACCAGCCGGGGCTGAAGGCTCAGCAGAAGGCCACTGCCAGCTCACCCCTTGTCCCCCAGTAATATCCAGCTCATCTGCTCTTCCTAAAAGCAGATTCTGGTTTTGGTTTTTTTAGGACCTTGCTGTCTTGATCCCCCTGCCTCAGTCTCCTGAGTAGCTGGGACTACAGGTGTGCTGAGAATCAAATCCAGGCCTCCCGTGTGGCCTCAGCCTGTGCAGCAGGAGTGCCCACCCAGCTCATGGTAGGTGGCCAGCCCACAGCTGACTCTGCCACCATGCTGTCCATCTGTCCCATGACCTTGGCCCTGATGGCCCGTGGGTTCCTCCCCACTGAGACATAATTTCCATACCATAAAATGCCCAGACCTAAGTGCACACTTGGAGGAATTTGAGCAAATCGGGAGAGCCACCCTCTCAGTCACCATCCAGCATGTGTCCATCACTCCAGGAAGTCCTCAGCTCTATCAGATCACTGTCGTGCATGCCACCCTTCCATGGCTTTCTGTAGCAACTGGGGAAAAAAGAACCTTTACCACAGCCTGTGAGCTGGCTTGCCGGAGGTCGTCCCTACAAGCCTACCTCGGGGCAACTGCTCCTCTTGTCCCAGGTGGTCGTGGCTGCCTCCTGGCCCACTGCCAGCAAAGCCTTCTCTGGACTCTAGTCTAATTTACTAGTTCTCGGCCTGGGGTACTTTTGCCACCCCTGCCTGGGGGACATTTGGCCAAGTCTGCAGATGTTTTTGATTGACATGCCTCTGACAGGTGGAGGCAAGGGTGCTGCTCAACACCTCAGAATGCACAGGGCAGTCCCCACATCCAAGGTTATCCAGTCCCAAGTGCAAGGATGTGCAGTCCCAGTCTAGCTCCTCCCGCTGTCTGAGTCCAGGTGCATCATCTCTTGCCAGCACTAAGGCCTTATCCTCATGTCCATTCCAACTGTAGGGAGTGACGAACCACGGTAGGTCAATCCCCAGCCTCCAACCATGGCTGGTTCTCACCACATGTGGTGTAAACACCGTTAAAAGAAAATAAGCCAGCCGATTTAATAGTCTTTTTTTTTAAAGAATTACTTTATTTAATGTTTATTTTAATTTGTCCAGAGAGGGACAGAGAGAGAGAGAGAGAGAAAGCAAGCCACCAGGTCCAGGACTCGAACCACGGTCAGTCATGTGGGAATCCAGCGCCCTTAACTACCACGCCACCTGCTGGCCCCAAGAGTAGAGTTTTAATAGAGTAAATCTTAAATTGGGCCAATTTAAATTGGGCCGTTGTCCTCGGGCTTCCAGACAACTCCAGTCAGCCATGTGGTCAACTTGGCATTTATGTCTGCAGAACAGGAAACTCCTACAAAAACCATAAATGAGGGAGTGAGGTAGAGAAATCATTGGTTACATTCTGAAGTTTGCATTAACATGGTTTAAAAAAAAAAGTAACCAGCTCAGAAAAACAGCCTAACATGTACATTTTGACTTATCCATAGGAACAAAATATGGGGAGTACACGGGCTGTTTTAGGCCAAAATAGTTTAATTTAACTACCGTGAGCTCCTGTGACCCTGAGACCTCCAGCCTCTGACCTCTGCAGCCTTCTCCACCAGCTCACTCCCTATGGCCCTGTGGACAGCCTTCCTTCCCACCACAGCCATCCAGCCTTCCTCCCCACCGGTCTTTGGCTTGCTGTTTCTAATGCCTGGAAATGCTTGTAGCCCCTCACACACCTCAAACTGAGGTCGAGGTGCAGGGGTGGGAAGTGGTGGCCCTGCTTGTCCTCATCAGAGCTGTCAAGAGCTGGCTCTTTCTGTGAGGATGACTGGAGGAGTGGGATCAGTTGCCCACGGCCAGTCCATATTCAGAGGTGGAAGAAAGAGCCCAGCCTCGGGGGGATACAGTGTCTCCCAAGGGAAGCTATCCATGCCTTGTCCCTGTGGGAGAAGTGAGGCAGGGCAGGGCAAGAGTGAGGAGTGTGAGGGACCCAGGTATCAGCTTGGAAGGTGCTCACTCTCAAAGTCACCTGCATGTGCCTGAGTGGGGGCTTTGTCCTGAGGAGAGGGGACAACAGGGCTAAGAATGGGGACTGCTTTTTACAAATTTTCTGATATGGGGAACAGCAGATGGCATAATGGTTATGTCACTGGACTCCCACATAGTTGACCATGGTTCAAATGACAGTCCTGGTGGCTTAAAACGCACGCCAGGCAGGTGTGTGTGCGTGCCCAAGATCCTGAAAGGAGAATGGAGAAGGAATTGTGGCATGGCCATCCCCTCTGGGGGGTGATTTCTTGGTTTCTGTCTGTCTTTCCAGTGAGTTCATGTACCCTACAGGGGGAAAAAAAACAACAACAAAAAAACTCTCTCTAAAAAAGTTCTAATATGCAAATGTTTATCATGATATTAGCAAGATTAACGTGACTAAATTGCTACATGGCATCACATGTCATTCGTGCTCTTATTCCCAGTACAGTAGCAGGGCAGCTGCATGCACTCTTACACCAAATGAATGATGCAAAAGGTGAGCACAGAGATCACAGCTTAATGGCCTAGAAAGCGTTTTGGTGGGAACTGCTCTTAGAGCTGGCTGGCGAAGTCAGGGGAAGGAGATGTGGGATCTAGACACCTTAGCCTCCGTGCCACCTGCTGGCCTGAGTGACAGAATGCTGTGATAGATGGCTTGTGGATTTGAACTGCAGCATCGGCTTTTCCTGGGTCTCCAGCTTGTCAGTCCACCCTCCAGATATTAGACTTGCCAGACTCCATGGTCAGCTGAGTCAATTCCTCAAAACAAATGTCATTAAACACACACACACAGATCTTATTGGCTCTGTTTCTCTGGAGAACCCTGACTAGCAGAGAATCTTAAATCCGACAGTGAGACCGTCCTCATAACAGGAAGTGTTTTAGGCTGTGGAAGCTGCGGTGTTACTGGACGGAGGGGATCTAAGGGCAGCGATTAGAGAAGTTAAACCTGTTAAGAGTTTATGCTTCCTGGAACCAGCCGATGGTATAATGGTTACATCTGGACTCCCCTGTAGTCGACCACAGCTCAAGTCATGGACTTGGTGGCTTAAAACTCACACCAGGCGCATGTGCATGCATGCCCAAAATCCCGAGGGAAGAATGGAGGAGAAGGTTTCTGTGTGTGGCTATCCCCACTGGGGTGTGATTTCTCACTTTCTGTCTCTCTATCTTTGGTGAGCACAGGTGCTCTATAGCAAAAATCTCTCTCTTAAAAAAGTGTATGCTTTCAATCGGATGAGAGAGATCTGGAATAAATTGGTTGCTTTTTTTTTTTTTTTTTTTTTTTTTTTTTTTGCTATAGGGCATGTGCTTGCCAGACAGAGAGAGACAGAGAGACATAAAGCGAGAAATCACCCCCCCAGGGGGGATGGCCACACCACAATCCCTTCTCCTCCATTCTCCTCTTGGGATCTTGGGCACGCACGCACACACGCCCAGTGTGAGTTTTAAGCCACCGGGTCCGGGACGCGAACTGCGGTCGACTACATGGGAGTCCAGCGACATAGCCATTACACTAACTGCTTGTCCCTGCATTTTTGTTTTTATTGATCTGCCCCACCCCAGAAGCATTTGTTTCTTTTTTTAATTGAGGTTTCATTTACATCGCATTACAATTCCTCCATTTAGACTATATGACCCAGTGGTTTCAATACATTCCCAGAGATGCACAGCCCTCACCACAGTCAAGTTCAGAACTGTTTTCACCCCTTCTGTTCCCTTTAGCAGTCACTCTCTAATTTCTTCTCTAGTTCCTTCCATCACCACACCCAGTTTCAGAATCTGTTTCTTGTCTCCATAGATTTTCCTATTCTGAACATTTAATGTAAGCAACGTCACACAACATGTGGACTTTTCTGTCTGGCTTCTTTGGCTTAGCATAATGTTTTTGAGGTTCGTCCGCATGGCAGTATGTCTTAGTCTACTTCCTGCTGTTATATCAGAATACCATAGGCTGGGTAATTCGTAGAGGAAAGAGGTTATTTGGCTCATGGTTCTGGAGGCTGGAAAGTCCATTAGGCTGGGCCTCTGACAGGGTCACCCATGGCAGAAGGCAGAAGGCAGAAGGTGAAAGTGCATGCTTGAGTCAGAGGAAATCCGTCTGAAGGCATTATTTTATCAAATACCCACTTCCTTAATAACCAACTCATTTCCACAATAATGACATTAATTCATTCATGAGAGCGGAGTCCTCATGACCTAATCATATCTTAAAGGGTCCACCTCTTAATACATTACGATGGCAATTAAATTTCTAACACATGAGCTTTGGGGGACATATTCAAACCACTGCAGAGCATATATCAGTATTTCACACTTCTTTATGGCTGAATAACATCTCACTGCATGGATTCACCACATTTTTTCTATCCATTCATCAACTGATAGACATTTGGGTTGATTCCACATTTTTACTATTATAAATATTATAAACAGTGCTACCACGAATGCTCATGCATGGTCTTCATATGAACACATGAGTTACCTAGTGGTTGGTTGACATGTTTTCTCACTCTTCGCTTCCCCAGTATCTGAAAGAGTACATGGTTCAGGACAGGCAGTTAGGGATGATGCACCAAACAAAGGTTTCATACTACATAGACCCATCACTATAGATTAGTTAGCATGTTCTAGAACTTTCTATAAATGGTCTCATATAATATACTGTACTCCTTTCTGTCTGGCTTTGCACTTGGAACAAATACTTTGAGAGTCATCTGTGCCATTGTGTGTATCAATAGTTCCATTGTACAGATATACTACAATTTATATAAAGAATGTCATATGGAATAGTTCCAAATCTAGAGTGATAGAGAAAAGAGCAGTGGTTGCCTGGGAGCAGGGCTGCGGGTGGGGGAGAGTGGCAGGAGTAGACTACAGAAGGGTACTAGGCAATTTTGGAGATAATGGATATGATCATGTGATGACAGTATCTTTTTTTTTAAAAAATAATTATTTTACATTCATTCATTGTATATCATCACAGCATGCAAAATACGATTTCCCATCCAGAATACACTGTGTATTCGCTTAAGGCTATCACCATACTTATTATCATCAACAAATAATTTTTCATTTCTTGTTTCTTAAATATTTTGCTGCTTCCCCCTCCACTTGATTCCCTACTTCTCATCCTCTGCCATTTTCCACCTTCCTCCCACTGTCTCTGGTATCTACAGTTGCTCTCCATGCCTTTTTTAATTCACATTTTATTGATTCACAAAATATCAGAATGATGGTTTCATACTTGCATGCATATGTCAAAGTTCGTTCATTAGATGTTCTAAATATGTGTGGCTTGTTGTGCATCAGTTACACTTTAATCTAGCCTCTAGCCATTTTTTTAAATTCATTTTTAATTTGTTTTAGGTTTTGCCATGGGCCATGTGTGCTTGCCAGAAAGGAGACAGAAAGGGAAAGTGAGAAATTACCACCCAGGGAGGATGGCCATGCCACAATCCCTTCTCCTCTATTCTCTTTTTGGGAGTTGGGGCATGCACACACATGTACCTGGCAGGATTTTCAAGCTGCCAGGTTCAGAACTCGAGTTGCGGTCAGCCATGTGGGAATCCAGCTGCCTTAACTGTCACATCACCTGCTAGCCCATCTGGCCTTTTTTTTTTTTAAGCCAAATGAAGGGCCAGCAAGTAATACTGTGGTTAAGACACTGGATTCTCACATGGACGACTGCGGTTTGAGTCCCAGAACTGATGGCTTGAAAATTGCACCAAATAAATAAATAAATATAAAAAAAAAAAAAGGAAAAGTCAAACAAAAGACTTCCTTTGTTCTGCCTTATATTATTATAATGTTCTAAGTACTCTTACAAACAACCTGTCGTTTGTGTGACTTTTGCAGCGATGCTAGTAGGAGTGGTCTTAAAGGCACCCAGCTAGCTCTGGTAAGAGTGTAATCCGCATTTACTATGTGGATTTATTCTCCCTTGACAGGTTTGGGGTTGCAGGGTCTTTCAGCCCTGGACTCATTTTCCTGTAAGTGGAGGAATCAGCCACCAGGGGGCGCATGGTGATTTTCTTCGTCAGGAAGAGGCTTTTGAGAAGCAAGGTTATCTACTGAAGGAAAGAAATTAAATGCAGGTTTTCATGCTGATCCTACTTAAATCTTAAAAAGCCAAAATTCACGCTAGCCAAACAAACCACTTGCAAACACTTATAAATGCCCATCTCTATGTACAAGCAATCTCATGTTTCCAACCTGCTCTATAGAGACCCTAGTCCAGGAAGGTATATTGATCACAATGTTCACTGCAACCTTGCGTGTAATCGCAGAAGATTGCAGACTGAAGTGTGGTCCACTAAATGTATTAGAGCAGCTCCTCTAAACTTCAGCATGCATGAAGTCGCCTGGGGATTTTGTTTGCTAGGTCTGGGTTGTGGCCAGGTGATAGTGATGCTGCAGGTGGGAGGAACATGTGTTGAGGGTACAGGTTCTCAAGCAGAATTGAGACCCAGAAGAGCAGCAGCTTCAACAACAGAGAACTGTATCGCAGTGTTGCTCTGTGTGGACTATGTTGAAATTAGTTCAGGGTGGTATCCTAACTCTACTTAGGAACTCGAGGTTTCTTCCACTCTTGCAGCATTGTCTTCATCTATAAGGGCCAAGATGGCTCATTCTTAAAGTCATAGCCCAGACAGGGAGGAGAGAAACAGTGAGAAGGGGCGGGCACACGTCATTCCCCTTTAAGGGCGTCACGTGTTATCAATGCATCAGTTATGCTCACATCCTATTGGGCAGAACATCACATGAGCAGGGAGGCTGGGACTTGTAGTCTTTGTTCTGAATGTTGTATGCTAAAACACGGGAGTTCCGTTATTAGAGAAGACGAGAAGAGTGGGCATTAAGGAACAGCCAGCAGTATTTGCTCTAAGAAAGGACTAGTTAAATAAACTATAGTTCCTCCAGAAGCTGGAATATTTAGCCAGCGGGGGAGATCTATATAATCTGCTATGGAGAGGCCAGCTGGTGGCATGGTGAAGGGCACTGGACTCCCACATGGCCAACATGGTTCGAGTCCCGGACCTGGTGACTTGCTTTCTCACTTTCCCTCTCTCTCTCTCTCTCTCTCTCTCTCTCTCTCTCTCTCTCTTTCTCGCTCTCGCTCTATCCTTCTCTGGTTAAATAAAAACAAACAAATAAATCGAATGAAATAAAATAATTCTTTTAAAAAAAATGCTATGGAAAGGTGGCTCTGACATCACCTAGCAAAAAAGGTCACGTTGCAGGAGATTAGGCTAGTGTTACTTTGGGGGAAATAAAATCGGTGAGTCACACAGACATTCTGTCTACACTACTCAAGCCTGGAGAGAGTCTGGAAGGATTCCCAGGTGGGGTACAGATCCTCAGAGGCATCTCTCTTTAGAGGCATCTCCCGTGTGTGTGTGTGTGTGTAAAAGTCATCAAGAGCCATACCCCAGCCAAGCCCTTTTCATGTAACCCTCCTACAAAGCCTTACGGAAAGGGATTGGGCATCTGGTGGTTGTGTTTGTCCAGCGTACCCTCCTGCTTCCTTCAGAAACCCCAACTTAATTTTCTTTGGGGAACAACCCAAAGATGCAGGGACAAAGGGCATCCTGATCGTTGGCCAAGCTGATTGGTATAGTGATGAACATGTGACCCAGTAGGGACCAATGAAAGGCCAGGGACTGTTAGGACTTTTGTCAAACCTGTTGCGGAATCTCTGTTTTCTACTGGACTTGAACCTGCGTGGATGTTAGCCTGGACCTTCTCAGGAAGATGATCAGAGCTGAGACAAGACAGTGCAGAAGAGAAACCAGGTCCCAATGACATTATCCGGGCCTCTGGGTCCAACCAGACCTGAAGCTCTGAATTTCCCAGTTGTGTGAGCCAATATTTTTATTTAAACTAGTTTGAGTTGGGTGTCTGTAGCTTGTGCCCAAAAGCATACTGACAAATAAATATAGTTGGGTAATAATAGAATTGCTCATGGCCTATAGGGGCAAAGAATAAATAAATAAATGAACCACTTTTTGGAAGAACAGACAGCTAGACAGAGGGAAGCCATTCTTCTAGAAAGTCTATTAAACTTATGCCCCTGGGACCAGCAGTTAGCATAATGGCTATGTTGCTGAACTCCCATGTAGTTGACTGCAGTTCAAGTCTGGGACCCAGTGTCTTAAACTCACGCCGGGCGTGTGTGCGTGCGTGCCCAAGATCCCAAGAGGAGAATGGAGGAGAAGGGATTGCGGTGTGGCCATTCCCTCCTGGGAGGTGATTTCTTGGTTTCTGTCTCTCTGTATCTTTCTGTCTTCCTGGCAACACGCGCCCTATAGTAAAAACCTCTCAAAAAAAAAAAAAAAAAAGAAACCTTATGCCACCAAAAAGCAGCATGGCACACCAAAGGCCACAGTCGCAGGGAGTAAGCGTCCAGTCTTGTCATGTGGAATTTATCCTATAGACAGCTAGGAACCGTGGGAGTCAGGATTCCTGCAAGAAAGAGCTAGCACACCCGAAGCATTTCAAGATAATTTCACAAAGGGACTGCATATTGAGATTTAGGCAGGGTTAGGAGCACCCACAAGGACTAGGGACACACCTGTAGCCTACCAATTGTGGGGAGCAGTTTCTTTGGGGCTGAAATTGGCAGTGGGGGTGGGGGGAAAAGAGAGCTCCAGCCTTGGAGAAATGAAGCCACTGCAGAACTAGAGGGAGGCAGCAGGGCAGCTGGGGCGGCGTGGGGCAGGGGGAGCACTGAATTCCTGTCCCCTCTCTACTCCCACACACTCAACTCTTGCTAGAGCCTCCCGTTCAGCATGGGAAGTCTCAGATATCACCTGAGACCTGTAGAAGTCAGCCTCCTGGGGCACAGAGATCAGCCAGGAAGACGAGAAAAGGGCCGGAGGGTGGGCAGCAATGGGTGAGCAGTGGACATTAATCCTCTCCTTCTGAGAGGGCATGGAGGAGGAACTGGAAGGAGCTGGGCCTTGAGGCTGGCTGGAAAACTGGCATAGATCTACTCCTCATAAAAGCCAGAACCAGGGATAGAGCATAGGGGGGAAGGAGAAGATGGAGACAAGGAGAACCAGTGAGGTCAATGTTGGGTCTGTAGAGAGTGACAGAGAAGGCTAGGGCAACCTCACATTCTGACTCGGTGAACTGCTCCTAGCCAAGGGAAGAGATCTTAGTGGCTAAGGGCTTCATGGAGGGAGAGTGGAGGGTTTGGTTTGGGACATGGTATGCCTTGGAGCCTGGGAACAGCCCAGGGCAGCCGTCCAGTGGGCAGCTATATGTAAGTGTGTAGGCTGTATTTATTCACCGCTGTGTCATCAGTGCTCAGTCCAGTTCTAGCACATCCTGGGTATTCTGAAAATATCTGTTGGATGCATGGATGGATGGATGGACAGATGGATAGAAAGATGTATAAAGAATCTTCAAAAGTTATTTTTTTAAGTATTATTTATTTAATTTTATTTATTCATTCATTTATTTTAACTTGACCAGAAAGAGACAGAGAGAGAGAGAGAGAGAAAGTGAGAAAGCAAGCCACCAGGTCCGGGACTCGAACTGTGGTTGGCCACGTGGGAGTGTCCAGCACCTTAACCACCATACCACCTGCTGGTCCCCAGGATTTTCAAAAGTTTATTGAAAATGCATATTATTAAAAAAAAAAGATGCACGGATTTCAATTTTTTGGCACCAAAATGAACTTACACTTTAATTCCATTTTTCCATGACCTTTTTGAAGTCCCCTCGTATGTACAAAGTCATGAAGGCTTAAGGAAGAGAGGAGTGGAGGTACCATTACAGTTTATAAGCAGAGATGATGCGAGGCCTCAGAAATGAATGTGTGCCTCAGAGTGACCGACGACTCAGGAAGCACCATCACCTGAGAGGCAGAACAGAGACTTGATTCCTGAGAAGGAAGGGCCGAAAATTCCAAGAGGCACCAGCAAGGATGGGTTGGCAGGCCGCTTGGGTGGCAGGAGAAAGTGGAGTCTCAGAATCTGAGGATGGGGGGAAATTTCAGGGATGGAGAAAGCCACATTCTCCAATGCTGACTGTTCAAGAGATAAAGCCTGGGGAAAACCAGGCGTGGACTGTGACAGAGGAGCCCTCAGTGGGGTCGGGGCAAAAGCCAGACCCCAGAGGGGTGAGAGGTCAGTGGACAATGGAAGGCACATGGTGGTGTGTGCACGATGGAGTCCCCGGATCATTCTTGAGATGGAGTTCTGGAGACACGAATTCAGTGGCTGATGCAGCAGACATGTTCTGTAAAGTGTAGCACAAAGTTAGCCAGACAATATCCAAACAAATGAGCACAGTGTGTTCCAATAAAGCGTTATTTACAAAGGGCTATCCAGTAGAGTGGTGGTTAAATGTCTGGGTACTACATGGCCTATGGCATGGTTCGAGTCCCAGACCCAGTGGCTTGAAAACACATCAGGCACATCTGGGTGCATGCATGTCCAAAATCCTCAGAGGTGAATAGAGGAGAAGGAATTATGTCATGGCCATCCCCCCTGGGGGGTGCTTTCTCACTTTCTCTCTGTGTGTGTCTCTCTCTGGTAAATGCACACTCCCTATAACAAAGTAAAAAGAAAAACAAAAAACACTGTTATTTACAAAAACTAGCAGTGGGCCGAATCTGTCCTGGGGCAGGGGCAGAGTTTATCCACCTCTGCTATAATAATGAATGTCATTATGAGATGTGGGCTATTGTGGGTTATTGAAGGGGCTGCAGAATTTAGGCGACATTAGCCACAGTGATACAATCTGCCAGCTGTGAAATACTCGGGACAATGCGCTTCTTGGAACCAGGCTTGGATTAAAGCATAGATGTGTGGGGGTGTGAACGGCTAGCTGTCACAAGGCAGCGGTAGGTATCTTCTGAAGTGTGGCCCAGGAGTCTCACACCTGCCTTCTCAATGTTATTCCAGCTCCCCAGGGGACTGTGGCTGTGTGAGAATGAGAAGGGTCCCAGAACTGGAAACCTAAAGTTTGTCCTCACCCGGTATCAACCAGCTAGCACCTACAAGGGGCAGCAGTTGAACAACATCAGCAGGGGGAAACATGAGCGCATCTCTACTAGGAATATTGAAACTAGTCATTAAAGTAATAGCATGCATTTATTTAACGCTTACAGAACAAAGCTCAACCCTTTGTATGTGGTGTCTCATTGAAACCTCAACACCACCCAGGGAGGGAGGCGCTATGATTTCTTCCTCATTTAATAGATGAGGAAGCAGGTTTGGAGAGGTGAAGTAACTAGACAGGGTCACACACCACAGGAGTCGTGGAGTCCCACAGTGAAGGCAAGCGTCTGCTATACAGTGAGAATGTGGTGTGCATAACTTTCCTGTGTGGAGAGATGGGAGTAGTTACCCTTCCAGAACGCCACAGCAGGATCCTACTTGTGAAACTGACCCAGTGCTTATCATGGGCAAATATGACTCCAAACGCTTTGCACAAATATTCTGAAAGCCTATGCTGTTGTAACAAGAGACCCCACGGTAACATGACTTAAGCGAGAGGTTCATCCTGTCTCACTGCACAGTCCACGGGGAGGCTCTGAGGCAGTGGCTTCTCTGCTCCAACTGGAGCCAGATTGCGGGCAGTTCTACCATCTTCCCTAGGTGGCTGCCAAGACCATTCTGGTGGTCACCCTCCTGACCAGCAGGAAGGCCGACATGAGAGGAAGACCAGGGTCAGAGGCTCCCTGTGAACTGAGGGAGGCAGACATTGCATAGACCATCACATCTGCTGTCACCCCATTGGCAAGAGCTGACTACACCTCCCCTCAGGGCAGGCCAATCAGGAATCAGCCTTGTACCCAGGAAGACAGAAGGGCAGATTGTGCTGGCCAGTTCGCACATCAGGTAATTCCTATTTTTTTTTTTTT
>NW_006159707.1:1592143-1652093 GCF_000334495.1 Tupaia belangeri chinensis | reverse complement strand
CTTGGGCACGCACGCACACGCACCCAGCATGAGTTTAAGCCAACCGATCCGGTACTCAAACCATGGTTGACTACATGGGAATCCAGTGACATAGCCATTACACCAATGGCTGATCCTGGTAATTCTTTTATTTAATCCTTACGACAATTCTAATTGTTCGACAACTGGGGAGACTCCAGCACAGAGAGGTGAAATAACGTGCCATAAATTGCAAAGCTAACAGAGCTGGGATATAACCGAGTACTGGAGGCAGAGTTCAGGCATCTACACGCGAGCCGTAACTGGCTCCCCTGCTGGGGCGTATCACTGATGCCCATGACAGGGGGTTGTGAGGAAAACTGTCTACTGCAGCTCAGAAATGTGCTGGTGGAAATTTTGGTCAACTGGCTTCCAGGGAATCCTGTTCCACTCTAATAACTTCCAAGTGTCTTAAAGTCACACACCAAACTTCAACCTTTCTGCTATGGGTGACCTGCAGTTAAAATGTTTAGTGATTAATTTAAAGCGTCTTTGTTGATTCATTAACAACCCTGCACACTAACTGGCAAGGTGTATTGAGATACAAAACAGCTTTCTTATTCTGACCTTATTGCCATAAATGGGTTTTCCAGGGAAAGGTCACTTTAATCAGAACACACTGCTTTTTTTTAAGTTGATGTGTTCATTTCTTTCATGAGAGAGAATCAGAGTAGATAAGAGAAAGAAAAAAGAAGAAAAGAAGAAGAAAAAAAGAAAAAAAAAACATTATTTTTTAAAAAAATATTTATTTATTTAATTCCATTTGTTATACTTTTTTAATTTGACCAGAGAGAGACAGAAAGGGAAAGGGAACGTGAGACAGCAAATTGCCAAGTCCAGGACCTGAACTGGACCTGACCTGCAGTCAGCCATGTGGAAATCCAGTGCCTTTAACCACCACACCACCTGCCAGCCCCCCAGAAAGACATTCTTAACAGGGTCTTCATGCTGCGATCCACCCATCCTCAGCTAATCCATAGCATAGGCACACATGTGCCTGACATGTACAGGGACAACTCAGATGTGACCATGGGGCCTTCCCATGTGGCCTTAGCATTTCAGAACATTGCATTTTCTGCTATTCCACCATGGCTAGCAGAAGACACTTTTTTTTTAGATTGCCTCAGGATACCTGTGCTTTCTGGAGAGAGATAGAGAGACAGAGACAGCTACAGTGAGAGAGAAAGTGAGAAATCAGCGATGGCCACACTTCAATCCCTTTTCCTCCATTCTCTTCTCAGGATTTTGGGCACACACACATGCCTGGCATAATTTTTGTTTTTTTGAGAGGTTGTTCACTATAGGGCACATGCACTCACCAGACAGACAGATAGAGACATAGAGACAGAAAGCGAGAAATCGCCCCCCAGGGGGGATGGTCACACCGCAATCCCCTCTCCTCCATTCTCCTCTCGGAATCTTGGGCATGCACGCACACACGCCCGGCGTGAGTTTTAAGCCACCAGGTCTGGGACGTGTTTTTTTGAGAGGTTGTTCACTATAGGGCACATGCACTCACCAGACAGACAGATAGAGACATAGAGACAGAAAGCGAGAAATCGCCCCCCAGGGGGGATGGTCACACCGCAATCCCCTCTCCTCCATTCTCCTCTCGGAATCTTGGGCATGCACGCACACACGCCCGGCGTGAGTTTTAAGCCACCAGGTCTGGGACGTGAACCGCGGTCAACTACGTGGGAGTCCAGCGACATAGCCATTACGCTAACTGCTGGTTCCCAAAGTGAAAAGCCTGGTCATGTGAACACACATGGCTGGCGGACCTCCCTGTGCCCAGAGACTGGACCCATTCTTTTTTTTTTTTTTGGAGAGCTTTTGTGTGTGTGTGTGTGTGTGTGTGTGTGTGTGTGTGTGTGTGTTATAGGGTGTGTGTGCTCACCAGACAGACAGAGAGAGACAGAGAGATAGAAAGCAAGAAATCACCCCCCAGGGGGGATGGCCACGCCGCAATCCCTTCTCCTCCGTTCTCCTCTCGGGATCTTGGGCACGCATGTACACGCGCCCAGCATGAGTTTTAAGCCACGGGGTCTGGGACGCGAACCGCAGTTGACTGACTACATGGGAGTCCAGCGACATAGCCATTACGCTAACTGCTGGTCCCCCTGCCTGGCATAATTTTTAAGCCACCATGTCCAGGACTCAAACCATGGTCTGTAATGTGGGAGTCCAGTGACATAACTCCTACACCATCTGCTGGTCCCCAGAAGACAGTTCTTTATTTGAAAAAATTTTTTTTTAATTTCTTTATTTTATATTCATTCACTGTACATCATCACAGCATACAAAATACTATTTCCCATCCAGAATACTCTGTACATTGGCTTAATCAAGGATATTACCAGACATGTTATCGTCAACAAATAATTTTCCATTTCATGTTTCTTATACATTTTTTCCTTTCCCCCTCGATTTCCTACTTCTCATTTTCTGACATTTCCCACCCTCCTCCCACACTGTCTCTGTTATCTACAGTTGCTTTCCATGCCCTTCCCCCCCACATTTTATTGATTCACAAAATATCTTAATCTAAATATTTTCAATAGCAAGTTCAGCTGATATACACAATTCTGTGAACACACCTGACTTTAGGCATAAAATGCAGTGAGTAGAATGAACATAGCACCTAGCTGAGGCTATAGAGCTTACTGTGGTCATTAAGTAGGTACTATATAAATATATATATATATTTCAAGAAAAGCATTTTTAGATTTAATAAATCAAAATCAAAAAAATGTTAAGAGAAATTTGCTTAAGACTTAAAGTCAGGAAAAAGGTTAGAATTCTGTTCAAATACTAGGTAGATGAACCTATCAACAGCTCAAAAAAAGACAAGCATCCTTAAATCTGGAAAGCAAAGCATAGAAGAAAATCAGTAATGTTTTAGGTAAAAGTCATAAAATTGTATTTCGCTAGTTCAGTCTCATGTAATTAATCTCTTTTCTGTTGTGGTCCGATCTTTCCATTTACATTCTGGAAGTTAACTTTCAGCTCCAGACTTGTCCCTATAATTAAACTGACCATTTTCTTGGTTGTTCTTTCGGATTCTTATTTCTGTGTGTCTGTCTTTAGTTTTCCTGGAATAACCCTTCATTTAGAACTTCTTGGAGAGTTGGTCTGGTGTTGGTAAATTCTTTCAGGTTTTGTTTATCTGAGAATCTTCTTGTCTTTTCTTCATATATGAAGGATAATCTTACTGGGTAAAGAATTCTTGGTTGAAATTGCTTTTCACTTAACACTTTGAATATATTTTCCCATTCTTTCCTTGCTTGCATTTTTTCCCATGAGAAGACCGCTGTTAGCCTAATCGGATATCCTTTGTAAATAACCTGACGTTTCTCTCTTGCCAATTTTAGTATCTTGTCTTTATGGTTTTGGTCAACCTGGCTATGATGTGCCTTAGAGAAGATCTTCTTGGGTTGTTTCTATTAATGGTCCTTTGTATTTTTAGGGTCTGGATATTTGAATACCTCTCTAGATTTGGAAAGCTTTCTTCCAGAATTTCATGGAAGATATTATCAATGCCCTTATTAGTTTTTTCACTGTCTGGGATACAGGTTTTTCTGGATGTTTGGGTTCTTAATGATATCTAGAATTTCTCATATAGTATTCTCCTTTTCTTATTTTTATATTCTCATTTTGGGGAGTTATTTTCTCAGTCTTTTAAGTTAATTTTTCTAGACCAGAGATTCTGTCTTCTATAGCTGAGATTCAGTCTTCTGCATATTCTAATCTGCTTTCAACATTTTCAAGGGAGGTTTCAATTTCCTGTTTTATAGCCCTCATCTCTAATAGTTCCTTTTTTTTTTTTTTTGAGAGAGAGAGAGAGGTTTTTTTTTTACTATAGGGAATGTGCACTTGCTGGACAGACAGAGACAGAGTGACAGAAAATGAGAAATCACCCCCCAGGGGGATGGCCACGCTGCAATCCCCTCTCCTCTGTCTCTTCCTGGGATCTTGGGCACACATGCCCATGCACCTGGCATGAATTTGAAGCCACGGGGTCCAGGATGTGATCCATGTGGGAGTTCAGCGATGCAAATGCTACACTATCTGCTAGTCCCAAGACAGTTTTTAATATACATTATGTAGTGTAAGCTTCAGACAGAACATTTAGAAGAGTTTTCCTAATGCACGGGCTCACACATGTCTACCATCAGGCAGTAATTCTCAAACTTTTTGGTCTCTAGACCTCTTGACACTAAAGAACCCCCAAAAGCTTTAGTTATGTGGGTTACATTTATACTGGGTCATCAGAAAAGTCATGATGTATTTTCCGTATTTTTCTATGCAAAAATGTGTCATGACTTTTCCAGTGATCCAACACATACTACCATATTGGGCAGTTAAACAAAGATATGATTTAATATATTTATTAATTTTAAAAGAACAATCACGAACCCACTGAATGTCAAATAAATAACATCTTTATAAAAACAACCATATTTTCCCAAAAGATTCAGTGAGAAGGGTAATATTATTTTACATTTTTCAAATTTCTTAACATGTGGTTTAACAGAAGACAGCATTCTCATATCTGCTTCTGAATTTGGCCATTGTGATAGCTCATGTCACATAACCTCTGGGAAATGCCACTGGCCATTTGTGAAATAATGAAGGGAAAAAAGAAATAACAGCATTATGATAGGTATTATGTCATTGAATCTTCCTGATAAAATAACTAGGTACTATTGTTATTATATCTCCTTTTTCAGATGAGAAAACTGAGGCTCAGAGCACTTAGGTCATTTATATAATACCCAGCTAGGAGCAAGGAGGAGGACCAGGTCTCCCTGACTCTTTCTCTAGGGTCTTAACCCCTGCACTGTCCTGCAGCCACTGTGGATGAAAGGGAACCCAGGTTTGTGAGAACTGTGACTCTGAGGAGATAGGGACCAAAAAGTGGTGGGTGGATTTATAGCTTTTCTGAAGCTTTGAAGCCATAGAAAAAGAAAGAATAAGACCTGAAATTCTTAGTGGTAACTAAATGCAAAGTAGGCAACTCATGACTAATTTGGGGGATTGTATCATTTAGGGGGAAAGAGAGAGGGAGCCAATGTTTACAGAGCATCTCCACACATAGGTGTTTCACCACCCATAGGAAATACTCCAAAAGGTTGACTGACTTGCCCACGGTCTCACAGTTACTAACACAAAAAAATATATACCTTTTTTAAAAAAGTAATTATTTCATTTTATTTATTATTATTATTTTTTAATTTGCTATAGGGCACATGCTCTCATTGGAGAGAAAGAGGGAAAGTGAGAAAGCAAGCCTCCAGGTCCAGGACTTGAACAGCAGTTAGCCATGTGGGAGTCTAACGCCTTAACCAGCTTGTCACCTACTGGCCCCCAAGATGTATCTTTTTTACTTCACAGCTGAAACTTTCTCCTTCATTTGCTGGCTAGCAGAGCTTAGCAGTTGCTGTGTTCAGGAATTGTTCTTTTCAGTTGTTAAAATAAACAGCAACATTCAGGAGAGGGATATGTGTTTTTAAAAGGCTGTAGGCCCCACTCATACTGTCAGCTCATCCAGGCCTCTTGCTATTCAGAAGACACATCTTTAAGCTGCCTCTCAGTGCTCCTGGAGGACTCAGGAACCTCCAAATGACAGGTTCAAATCCTGGTTCTTTCACTTCAGAGCTGACTGACTTTGGGCCAATTACTACACCTTTCTCCACCTCTGTTTTCTCATCAGTAAGATGGAGAGACTAGGACCTGTCTTAGAAGGTTGTTGGAAAGATCAAGTGAGTGAAGACATGTCACACACTTAGAACAGTTCAGGAAGGAACCTTATCCTGTGTAGCGCTCAGCCTGAACATGCGAACCAAGACAGGGTGACTGGGGGACTCGGGGTTGCTGAGAGTAACATGCTTCCCTTGACTCTCACTGTGTTTACTACTTTTGTTACTTTCGAATTACTTGCCAAACCTTAGAAATCAGGAGAGTTCACATACATGCTTAGGTTTGGGGGTTTCTCTTAAAAATCAGGCACTTTGGTCACATGAAACCTACATTCTCAAGTGGTGACCATAGGCTGGATGTAAATCCTGAGAGATAACAGCTGGAGAAGGGCCACAGCCTAACCACCACGCAGCAAGAGCTGCATTTTCTGAACTTATTTGTACATTCACTCACACTTTTCCAAAGGTGTAATTTACATATATAAATAAGATGTATACATCTTAATCATTCAGTTCAATGGATTTTAATAAATGTATGCACCCATGTAATTACCACCCATGTCAAGGTCATACCAATTTCTATCACCCCAGAAAGTGCACTCATGTCTCTTTTGAGTTGAATCCTATATTTCACTTTCTGATTTCAGTCACCATAGATTCCTCTTTGCTGTTGTTGAACTTCATAAAAATGGAATCATAAGGTATGTACTTTTTGTGTTTTCTTTTGTTTGGCTAACGTGTCTGAGATGTTGTATGTGTCTGACGTCTGTTTCTTTTATTCTTTTTTTTTTTTTTTTGGAGAAGTTTTCACTATAGGGCGCGTGCGCTCGCCAGACAGACAGAGAGGGACATAGAGACAGAAAGCGAGAAATCACCCCCCGGGGGGATGGTCACGCCGCAATCCCTTCTCCTCCATTCTCCTCTCGGGATCTTGGGCACACACGCACATGCGCCTGGCATGAGTTTTAAGCCACCGGGTCCAGGACGCGAACTGCAGTCGACTACGTGGGAGTCCAGCGACATAGCCATTATGCTAATTGCTGGTTCCCCTTTTAGTCATTTTTTAAAAAGAATTATTTATTTATTCATTCATTTATTTTAATTTGACTAGAGACATGGGGGTGGGGGTAGTGAGGCAAGTCACCAGGCTTGGGACTCAAACCATGGCTAACCATGTAGGAGTATCCAGCACCTTAACCACCACACTACCTGCTGGTCCCCCTTTCATTCATTTTTTTAGTTTATTTATTTCATCCATAAAAGACACAAGAGGGAGAGACAGAGACTGAGACAGGCATTCCCAATAGGGTCTTCCTGGTGCAATCCACTCTGAGTCTTACAGGTGTGCTCAGGGGGGTCCCGGGACATGAACTCAGAGCTCTTCCCATGTGAGTGCTGTTGTATTACCACTGCACCACCACCCAGCCCTTGTTCCTTTTTTATAGTAGTTTTCCACGGTATATGAATGCTCAGTTTGTTTATCCATTCACCTGTCAGTGGACATTTGGGTTATTTCCATGTTGGGACAGTTACAGGAAGAGTACCATAGACATTAGTGTTCAAATCTTTGTGGAAACATATGTCTTCATTTCTCTTGGTTTATACCTAAGAATGCAATTGCTTAGTCATTGGCGAAGTGTATGTTAATGTAACAAGAAACATCCAAATAATTCTCTAAGGTGGTTATGACATTATTATTTCCTATGTTTTTATCCAGAGAGTGTATGCACTCACCAGAGAGAGACAGGAACAGAGAGAAGGAGAGGGAGACAGCACACCCCTGTGAGGCATGGCCATACCACAATCCCTCCTCCATCCTGCTGGGATCTGAGGCACTAATGCACACACACTGGATTGTTTTTCAAATCACTGAGGCTGGGATTTGAACCACAGTTGCCACATGGGATCCAGCTTCCGTAATCTCTAGGCCGCAGGACCAGCCTCTTATTCTTTATAGCACCAAGGGTAAACACCAGAAAGCCTGATTATCGGAGAAGCTGTCGGCAGCACACAGCCAGTAGCACAGTGGGCCACCTCATCACGAGATCTTACAGAACTTTTCTAGAGCAGCTGGCGTTCTGACCCCACTGGCCTGTCTGCCCACAGGTGGAGCTGAGCCGTGGCTGTCCTTTTCAGCTGGGACACGTGCTCTGCAGTGAGCCACCACCCTACCTGCCTGCTTCACTTGCTCACATGCTGCTCCTGGAACTCAAAGACCCAGATGTGCCCCAGGAAGTCAGGACTAGCTGTGGCTGGTGAGGAATGTGCCTTCTACAACACTCAACTGGTTGTCCTGGCACTGTGGCCCCTGGCTGCAGACCACAGGTGTGTGGCTCCTGCCTGCCCCCCTTCTCAGTCCCTGCAGCTCCTTCTATAAACCTATTTCCAGGGCAAGCCCTGATCCCACAGGCCCCACTCATACTGTCAGCTTGATCCCCAGGTCTTTGTGCATCCAGGCCTCTTGCTATTCAGAAGACACATCTTTAAGCTGCCTCCCACTGCTCCTGGAGGACTCAGGAACCTCCAAATGACAGGTTCAAATCCTGGTTCTTTCACTTTGGAGCTGACTGACTTTGGGCCAATTACTACACCTTTCTCCACCTCTGTTTTCTCATCAGTAAAATGGGGAGAATAGGACCTGTCTGAGAAGGTTGTCAGAAAGATGAAGCGAGCAAAGACATGTCCCACACTTAGAACAGGGCCTGGGTACATGCCCATCTCTGCTGTTGTTTCTGGGCTGCTGTGTGCTGGCACAGGGACTGCCATGGCAGATCGACTGGGCCCAGCAGGCCAAAGGAAGAAGGCAGAGGGGCTCCATGAACCTGCTGCAGCCAGTGACTGTCCTGTGGCAATACGGACTCAGTGTGGCCAGATCTTCACATTGCTCCAGAAAGGGAAACCCAGAATTGTGTTTCAATCTCTTGGTTTGCAAATTCTGTTATAATAACTATTTGTAAAAACGTCTGGACACTCTAAGCATCTAGGGGAAGCCTGTGCTTTTTCCCACCCCCAGGTTTTGTGGTATCCTAGTCTGATATGAGACCCCAGCCATGTCTTGATCACTCCTGACAGTTTCCCTGGGCTTCAATGGACTCATCTTTGCTTGCCTTGCCTGGAAAGGAGTTGAACAAGTGGTGGTTACTGTTCCTGTTGCTGCTGCTGCTGCTGCCACAGCCTGGGCCCTGCTGGAAGTCCCTCCTGGGCATTTTCCCTTTGTCCCCTGTGTCCCCTGCCAGCATCTCTCCTCCCTCCCCCTCCCTCCAGCTCCTCCCAAGGCCGCCTGTCTCCAGAGTGGAGGCGGGACAGTGGCAGAGAGGGTGAGTGAAGCAGCACGGTGCCTGGGCTCACACGTCTCCCCCACCCTCTCCTGCCATGGGTCCCCTCCAGGTGAGGGCAGAGTGCCAGGCATACCACCTTCCCCACAGGGGCCCGCTCAGAGTTCAAGGGTTCCGGGATGGGCCCTGGCCTCTCCTCTGCTCCTAGGGAGATCATTCACGCTTCCTTTAATCCCGCAGCAGCTGAGGCTGGAGTTTGGAGTTTGACCTGCTGGGAGGCTTTCTCAGCAGAGCCATCCAGGAGGCAGGGTCACCGCTGTCTTTGGAAGCTCTCAGCTGCTAGGGACAAGGAGCCCAGGGGTCTTCCTCCTTACAGTCAGCTCTACCTCCTTCTCAGAAGCCACCAACAGCCCCAGGGCAGGTGGACCTGCAGCTTGAATAAGTTAAGACCCTCTTTCCTCCCTGCAGAGTACCCATTCTCCAAACGGGGAAGTCAGGCTGGGACAGGGCTGCAATGCTGGCAGGACTCCAGCTGGGAGTCACAGATGGGGCAGGAGGGGTACTCGCTCTCTCACAGAGAAGGATTGTCATGTGCTAGGCATGTGTGTTTGGGGGGTGGGCATCGTGGCACGGAGCTGGCAGCCAGCAGCAGGCGGCAAGAGTCCTAGTTCTTCCTCCTGACAAAGTTCAGGGTTCAACCCCCTTTCAGGAGCCAATCATGTCTCCTCACTGAGCCTCACGGTCCTCACCTGTCCAATGAGGAGGTGAACCTCAGCCCAGCCCAGCTCGCAGGTGTGGTGCATGAGGACTCAGACAGATAATGAAGGCGAATACAGCCACATAAACAACATCCAGAGGGATCCGGGATTACGATCGACTGCAAGGCAAATACAAGTTTGCACCGGTGTATGCCAGACACATGCAGAGAGCATCACCCCCAGATCTCTAACAGCACAGCTATCCGGTAAGGTCGGCACGGCCACCCCCAACTCATACACAGAGCCTGAGTGCCACTAAGCAAGTGACAAAGCTGAGACTGAACGCCTGTGGCCTTGGGCTTACTCACAGCCTCAGTGGTTTTCCAATGGCATTCTGCTGAACTGTTCTGGGGAACGGTTGACAGAGAGTCCCTCTCACAAAGGGCATCCTGGAGACGTGACTTTGAGAAAGGCTGCCACCTTCTCGGGAGGTCACAGTGTGCAAGGGTCTACAGCGAAGGCTCTAAAACTCTCACATGGTTCTACAGTGTTTGTCGCGTGCCCGCTTTGGGGCCACAGTGTGAATGAGACAGGCATGGTCGCTGTCTGCACGGAGCTTGCAGTGCAGTGGAGACAAGCGGCCGAGACAGAATCACGTGCGTCAAACATTATGCTTGATTAAACTGTGATGGCAGGTCACGTCTGCCAACTGGAAAATAATGTGGCTGCCCAGTTTAGACTGAGGCCAAGAGAGTGCTTCTTTGGGACATACACAGTCGGCTCACATCTAAAGGATGAGTAGGAGTTTGTCAGGCAAAGAGTGCGGGGAAAACCATCCCAGGCAGAGGGAACAAAATGGCAAAGACCCTGAGTCCAGAATTAGCATCCAGAGATTGAAATGAAGGCTGGCATCTGATGAGCCTGGGGGTCCGACGGAGCACTTCAGGAGTGCAGAGATGTTTTGCGTAAGAAAATGATTTCATCTGCTTTGTGGTCAAACATCTCTCTGGCTTCTGAGGTAGGGATGAATTAAAAGGAAGCAAGAGAAGGGTCAGCAGGTGGCACAGAGGTTAAGGTGGCAGGATCCTGCATGGCCAACTGAGCAGTTCGAGTCCTGGGCCCAGTGGCTTGAAATTTACACTGGGCACTTGTGGTTGTGTACCCAAATTCTCAAGAGGAGAATGGAGGAGAAGGGACTGCAGCGTGGCCATTTCCCTGCCCCCCCCCCCAGGGGATAGTCTCCCTTTCTGTCTCTGTGTCTCTGGTGAGCACACATGCCCTATAGCAAATATCTCTCCAAAAAGGAAAAAAAAATAATCATGTCAGCATGTGTATGTGCCCAAAATCTTGAGAGGAGAATGGAGGAGAAGGGATTGCGGTGTGGCCATTCCCTCTGGGGGGGAGGGGTGATTTCTCATATTTTTTCCTTTCACTCCCTCTGATTCCAGAGAGTGCACATGCCCTATAACAAACCCAAACTAAATAAGTAAATAAATAAATATTTGATGGGAGAAAAGAAAGCAAGAGAGGCACTGGGAGGCAATATGGGATGTTTTCATTCTAAACTAGACAGAACTGAGAATGGCTTGGATGGGGGCAATGGAAGTAAAGCTGAGGAATATGTTTTCCTCCATTCTCCTCTTGGGATTTTTTTTTTTTTTGAGAGGTTTTTGCTATAGGGCGCATGCGCTCGCCAGACAGACAGAGAGAGACAGAGAGAAAGAAAGCGAGAAATCATCCCCCAGGGGGGATGGCCATGCCGCAATCCCTTCTCCTCCATTCTCCTCTCAGGATCTTGGGCACGCCCGCACACGCGCCCAGCATGAGTTTTAAGCCACCGGGTCCGGGATGCAAACCGTGGTCGACTACGTGCGAGTCCAGCGACATAGCCATTATGCTAACTGCTGGTCCCTCCTCTTGGGATTTTTGACACATATGTTCATGCACCTAGTGTGTTTCAAGCCACAGTGTCTGGGACTTGAACCGTAGTCAACCACATGGGAGTCCAGCACTTAACCACTATGTCACCTGCTGGTCCTTCCCATGAACTTTTTGAAGTCTCTCATAGACCCTGGCTGCCCAGCTGTGCCTTACAGAATTGACCCTCTCCTTCTCCCTCTGGGTGGACTGCTCCATCAATAGCTTCTAGAATCAGGTTGCCCGAAGGTCTGGCTTATGGTCGTGAAGTGAGCAGTTGCCTCCATGCAGGGCACCACAGTGGAGTGATAGGAAAGGGCAGGAGTGGCTGCCAGTGTGGGAGGTGTGGCCACGTCTGTCCTTGTCACCACATTGAGAATTTTCCCAGCACAGGTCCATGTGTCTCAGAGCAGGCAGGAACTCGGAAGTTAAACCCAGAGACCAAGTTCAGTCATTCGTCAGCGATGTGGCCCTGAGCGGGGTCTCAGCTTTGCTTTCCTCACCTGTCAGCAGAGTAAATCAGAGACCTGACCTCTGAGGGGCACCGTGGGTTTCAAATGCCGTTCATACACGTAGGACTAGGATCTGCCTGACCATAAAGTCCATGCGCTTTTTTTTTTTTTTTTTTTTTTTTTAAATTATTTTGTGAGAAAAAGGGGAATGGGCTGAGCAGCAGTGCAGTAAAACATAATGCTCTGCAAGGCTGAGCCCATGGAAAGAATCCAGGTTCACATCCGCGACCTTCCTGGGTATCCTGGGCATGCATGTACCATGATCCAGGCTGGCTCAGGCTGGGTGGATCATGGCATCGAGACCCTGACAGGGAGGCTCTCTCTCTCTCTCTCTCTGGCTCCGTCTCTTCTCTGTCTCCCTCACTCATGAAAGAAATAAATGAGCTTACAAAAAGAAAAAAGAAAATGCGGATGGACCAAGTATTCTGTGCTTAGTCATGTTATAGAATGAACGTGGCTTACTGCTTTCAACAAACCTATGCCATTCTTCTGATTATTGTCTCCATTTTATAGACAGGGAAACTGAGCCTCAGAGATGTTATTTGCTCAGGATCACAGAGCTAATAGGAGGCAGAACAGGGGTTTGAGCTGGGCCCGTACTCCCTTTATACTTTATGACAGCACATCTATTTCCCACCGAAGTGTCTTTTGCCCATATAATTACTATTTGTAGTTACATGACCACTAGCATCTTTGGTCAGTGCAGGGAAATCCCTTCTTCTCTCTCTCTCTCTCTCTCTCTCTCTCTCTCTCCCCCCACCCCTTGATAGCCCCCTAATGTGTTTATGTGTTTGATATTCATTGGCACATATGCCTGCATCCTGGCAAAAAGCTTAGTACTATTCTGTGTCTTTGAGTGTTTCTAATACACACGAGCGAGTGTTTGCTATGAATCTTGTTCTGTGTATTTCCCTCCTCTTGCCTTCACTATGAGATGTTTCAGATGATAAAGAATTATGTAACCCTCGCCCTGGGCACACCTGGCAGAGCAGCCCAAGACATCAAACTCGGCGAATGCGTTTGGAGTCCCCACAGTGCCACTTTGGCCTGTGGTCTGTGAACCTGTTTCTTGATCTTTTCCTTGCACTGGGGCATGGAAAATTTTCACATCCATCATAGCACATTGTGTGAATGGCCAAAAGGAAGCAGGCAAGAGCGGTCCCTGTTTGACTGAGCTTCCTTTTGTGCTTTGGCTGATGTGCAACCTCAGTGGCAGGGCCGACAAAGCCTTTGTTATAACATGAGATGCTGGTTAGCCCTCCCCATGCACGGAGAGGAGCTGCTCAGGAGAAGCAGGAGCCCACCCCAAACTCGGCTTCCCTGAGGCAGCTGGGGCCAAAGAATCAGTATAGGGGCAAAGGGTGCTGAGGGTCATTGCACCGAGGGGTCCTGGGCACATGCAGGCCTGCCAGGGGCTGGGATGAAAACCCATGAGGACGGGCCCTTATCGCTTTGTCCTCCTGGCAGAGCACAGAGACTGGCTCACAGCTGGTGGCCAGTGAACTGTGTTTCAGTGTGTCCTCAAGACCAAGCAGAGTCTAGCACACAGCTGGTGCCTGAGAAGTGTTTCTGGAAAAGACAGAGAGACATAGGAAGGGAAGGAGAGAACAAGGGAGAGAGGGCAGGAGGAAGGAGGAAGACAGACCAGCTGTGTTAGATAACACAATAGGCTTGGCTCAGGACCTGGGTTCAAGTCCCATCTCTGACATTTACTGTGACCCAGTGGCACAGTCAGTCTGGGCCTGCCTCACTTCCTCCTGTCCGTGCCTCCATTTCCCACCTGGAACCTGGAGGTGCAATAGCATTTGCCTCTTAGGGCTGATGAACATGGAATGCAAGGACTCATGGGAAGTGAGCCCCACGCCTGGCACTTAAATACCAACCGCGCTCTCTAACGTTAGGGGTGGCCGCCATCATGCCTACGGTGTGTATTTGCTGAAGAAGGGGCGCCTTGAGGCCGTAGCTTGGGAGCTACGACACGGGCAGCAGAGCTGGGATCCCATAGCATCTCTGGTCAGTGCTCCCATTCCCATGGTGATGATGGGGCTGCACCCCCACTCCCCCTGCCCCCTGGCAGGGCCCCACCTCCGTGGAACTCAAGAAGAGCCTGAAATCCGTGCCAGCCTCCCCCGGCGGCTGGGCCCCAAAGCAGTGATGAATAACTTGTTTATCTGCTGTGAGTCGCTCCCACCCCTCTTGGTGCCTGGCAGGCAGAGGTCTGGAATGGGGAGTGAGTGGGGCAGGGCTCAGGGTGGGGGGAGGAAGGCTGACTCACCAGTAAGTGCAGCCCATCCTCCCTCCTCCCTCCGGTCCTCCCTTCCAGACCTGCAGAATTCTGTAACAATCTGCAATCTGCCCCACTCCCCAGTTCAGCATCAACGCCCACCCTAGGTTGCTTTCTGTGTGTCTGGTCTTCATCTTCCCCAAAGTCCTCTGCTTTGGAAGCAGCAGGTCAGAGTGTTTGAAAACATAGGGTCTGAAATCAGACAGACCTAGATTTGAGTCTCAGCTCTGGTCCTCCTCAGCTGTGTGACTTTGGACATTGATGCTAAACCTCTCTGAGCCACTACTTCCTCACTTGTGAAGTGCAAGGGGAGCATGACCCTTGAGAAACCCTGTTAGGGTCATCTAGCCCCCTCCTTTACAAGACTCAGAAATCTGCCCTTCTTGGTGGGAACCTCCTTAACAGCCTCCTTTCCCACCCCAGGAGTTTCCAACTACAGTCCTCCATTACCACTTTCTCCTGGGGTCTCTGGTTCACTTGGGCTATTCTCGAGTGGATAATATTACTGTCGTCCCATTTTACAGATTATACAAATGACAAACCTAGACCAGATGGAGACTCAGAGTCTCAGAGAGAGGATCTGGATTGGAGTTTTGGCTTCTCCTTACTCCTACATTGCAGCTAAGAGATAAGAGGGAGACCAGCAGATGTCATAATGGTTATGTTGCTGGACTCCCGTGTGGCCAGCCACAGTTCAAGTCCTGGACCTGGCAGTTTGAAACTCAAGCCAGGCATGTGTGTGTGCATGCCCAAAATCTTGAGAGGAGAATAAAGGAGAAGGGATTGCAGTGTGGCCATCCCCCTTGGGGAGTGATTTGCTTTTTGTCTCTCTGTCCCTATGGCAAGTGCATGTGCCCTATAGCAAAAATCTCTCAGAACAACAACAAAAAAGGAGATGAGAGGACTAGGATTGCCCAGTACTAATAATTTTGTCTGTTTTCCTTCCTTCCTTCCTTCCTTCCTTCCTTCCTTCCTTCCTTCCTTCCTTCTTTCCATCTTTCCTTTCCAGAAGTGCTACAGATCAATGCTTGCTTCCATCTCTTCCTTAGAGACAGCTGCCATGTCCCAGGCCTGAGAAGCTGTGAGCATCTGCTGAACAGGAGCAAGGCCCAATCCCAGGGAAGGAAGTTCAAAGCTATACTTTGAACACGAGAAGGGACCTTACAGATCACTGAGAGAGTCCCTCCCCTCCCCCAATGGCATCTCCACTAAGTGAACACCCAACCTCCCCTTTTCAGTCTCTAAGACAGTGGCCCTCAATGGAGGCAGATTCTGCACCAGGGAATGTTTGGTTTGCCATGACTCAGGGGCTACTGGCACTTCATAGGTAGCCATACAGTGTCACAGTAGCAAAAGGCAATGCTCTGTGAGACAGACCCACATGGGAGAGTTCCTGGTTCATGTCCAGAGACCTCCCTGGGTACACTGGGCATGTATGTGTCCATGGTCTGGGCCTGGCTGAGGCTGGGGGTGGATCGACCTGTCAGGGTGCCTGTCTCTCTGTATCTCTGTCTATGCCCTTCTCACTCATGGAATAATTTAAAAAATGCATGGGCCATACTCCCACAATGAAGAATTATCTAGTCCAAAATGTCAATAACCTCAAGAATGAGAAACCCTGCTCCTAGGACAGGGAGCGTTCTGCCCAGGCAACCAGATCATTCTGTCTTTGAGCAACTCTTATTAGAAGCAGAAATTGCTCCCCAGTCCTCCTTCTCCCTCACTTGCCCTGTCAATCACTAACTCCTATGGACGCTAACTCTAAATTATTTCTCTAACCCACTCTCTCTTACCCCGAGTCATTACCTCAGAATAATTTTCCTGTCCACGTCTGGCTCCTAGCCAAGCCTTCCCACCCCAATCTGATCATATCCCTTTGTTATTAAAAATTCTTCAGTGGAGAGGCCAGCAGGTGGTGTGGTGGTTGAGGTGCTGGACTCCCACATGGTCAACCACAGTTTGAATCCCAGACCTGCCAGCTTGCTTTCTCGCTTTTCCTCTCTCTGTCTCTCTCTGGTGAATGCACATGCCCTACAGCAAATTTGAAAAATAACAATGATAATGAATAAGATTAAATAATTTTTTCTAACTCTTCAATGTTAACCTTTAACCTCAAGCAGAGGTGTGCAGTGGAGGTGCTGACGCCCTTCAGCTGATGTTTTGAAATCTATGAGAGCATTTAGATATCACAACAATTTAGGAGGACTTCCTGGCACTCAGTCAGTGGAGGCCAGAGATGCAAGATATCTTGAAATACATAGAACTGCCTTACACAGCAAAGCCTCTCAGATGTCTCACCAGACACTCCTGTGGCAAAAAAAAAAAAAAAAAAAAAAAAATGAAAAAAAAAAAAAAAAAAAGAAAAATGAAAACAAAGTTTATAACTGAGTTGAGAACCTACTCATTTACATAAAACAGTGTTAGGTTTTTTTTTTTTAACTTAAAAAAAGTACCCATTTTTTATGTCCTCCATATGGTCTCACATATTTTTCAGAGGACTCTCTCTGTAATTAATAAAATTATGCCAGTGTTAGCAGGTGGCATGGTGGCGAAGGCCCTGGACTCCCACATGGCTGATTGCAGTTTGAATCCTGGACCTAGTGGCTTGCTTTCTCACTTCTCTATCTCTCTCTTTCTCTCTCTCTCTCTCTGTGTGTGTGTCTTTGGTCAAACTAACAAATAATAATACTAAAGAAAATTAAATAAATCATTGTTTTAAAAAATTGTGGTGATTGCTTGGGCTTCTTCATAATATTTAAAATCATAAACACTTTTGCAAATTTAAGCATCCGGTGTGGATATTAGTTTCTTTTTTTTTAATTAATTCATTTATTTATTCTGGTGTTCCTCTATAGATTCACTCTTCAATTATTCTGTGCTTCTGGATGGAATGACTTCTGATGTTCTTGTTTCTCTTAAATCCAAAACTTATTCCTTATAGTAGGTGAGAGCATCAGATTATCACTTGGGGTCTTCTAATGGAGACAAACGAGAGAATTTACATGTGGAGACATTCATTGTTTTATCATTAATTCTCTTTTATTTCTTTTTTATTCTGCAGTTAGAGCACTGTGCTTTAAAGAGTATATATGTGTACACATCGGTAACATTAACTGTGAGTTTTATTTTAGTATTCCAGTAAAAGAGGTGTTACAAAATATTCGTCATGAAAACAGGGGATGGGACTGGCCAGGTGACATGGAGGTTAAAGCAGCTGGATCCCACGCGGCTGACTGCATGGTTCAAGTCTCGAATCTGAAGGTTTGAAAAACACACTGGATATGTGTGTTTGTGTGAAAAATCCCAAGAGGATAATATAGGAGAAGTGATTGTGACATGGTATCCCCCTGAGGGGTGCTTTCTTATTTCTCCCTTTCTGTCTCTTTCTCTGTCTCTATCCTGAAAGAGCACAGGCCCTATAGCAAAACAAGCAGTGGGGGAGGGGATGATGTCTGACAGGCTGAGAACCACTGGCCTTACAACATCCTCATCTGACTGGCCTTGCCGCCTGTCTCTCTCGCTCGAACCTTACTTAATGCTCAGAATCTGATTATCCCTGAAACACGGCTTGTTTATGTGCACCTCAGTGTCTGCCTTTGCTGGAATGCTTCCCAACTCCCACTTCTCCTCGTAGGACCCCTTCTCATTCTTCACAGCTCATATGCTGTATTCTGGATTCCTCCATGTAAGATTAGTGATCCTTCCCTCACTACATCTTGTAGAAAATACTATAGGAGTAGTTATGCAGTAGTAGTAGAAAGAGTGGCTGCAGTTCACAGAGCAAAGCCTCTGAGCAAGGCAACATGCTCAGGCTCGATGCATCACAGTCACTAGCTCACATTGATCTATGAAACAGAAGCTCTTAATGGTCCATTTCTTTCTTTCTTTCTTTCTTTTTTTTTTTTTTTTTGGAGAGGTTTTTGCTATAGGGCACGTGTGCTCACCAGACAGATAGAGAGAGACAGAGAGACAGAAAGCGAGAAATCACCCCCCAGGGGAGATGGCTACGCTGCAATCCCTTCTCCTTCATTCTCCTCCATTCTCCTCTCGGGATCTTGGGCACGCATGCACACGCGCCCAGCGTGAGTTTTAAGCCCCCGAGTCCGGGACGTGAACCATAGTCGACTACATGGGAATCCAGCGACATAGCCATTATGCTAACTGCTGGTCCATTAATGGTCCATTTCTTAGAGACTAAGGAACTCGTCCAAGTTATTTTTTTTCTTTTCTTTTTTTTTTGGAGAGATTTTTTTCGCTATAGGGTGTGTGCGTTCGCCAGACAGACAGAGAGAGACATACAGACAGAAAGCGAGAAATCACCCCCAGGGGGGATGGTCACGCCACAATCCCTTCTCCTCCATTCTCCTCTCGGGATCTTGGGCACGCACGCACATGCGCCTGGCATGAGTTTTAAGCCACCAGGTCCGGGACGCGAACCGCGGTCGACTACATGGGAGTCCAGCGACATAGCCATTACGCTAACTGCTGGTTCCCAACTCGTCCATGTTATTGAGGCTGGCAAATGGAGTCAGCTGTCTAGTTCTTGCATTTGAATGCTTTCTTTTTTTTTAAGGTTTATTATTTATTTATTTATTTTAAATTTTTATTATTTTTTAAAATTTTTGCAATAAAGCATTTGCACTCACCAGAGAGAGAGAGAGAGAGAGAGAGAGAGAGAGAGAAAGTGAGAAAGTAATCAGCAGGTCCAGAATTCGAACTGTGGTTGGCCGTGTGGGTATCCAGTGCCTTAACCACCAAGCCCCCTCTGGCCTGAGCTTGAATTCTTTTTTTTTTTTTAATAATTATTTTATTTAAATTTAGAATTCTTAACAGACCTGTCTCTATGCACCTCTATGAAACACCACATTGTGGTGGTGTTGTCCATGGCAGATTTGTTTCATCACTGGACTGCTCACTATGAAGAGCGGGGGCTGAATCTTTTCATTATTGAATCCCCAGAGGCTGAGACAGAGTAAAATTGCCTCTTAACATAGAAATAAATCAATATCTTAATCCAGGCATTGCACTATTTGAGGGTTACCTATATCCAGGCATCTCCCTACTTGTAAGGTCAACTGATTATCAATCTTCGTTCTATCTGCAAATGTAATTGTTCTTTGCCAGGTAACAACTTATTTACAAGTCCTGAGGACTACATAGAAGCACCTTTGTGTGTATGTGTGTGTGTGTGTGTGTGTGTGTGTGTGTGTGTGATTTTTCTGCCTACCAAAAGAGCCCCTTAAGTTGCTCATGGAGGTACAGAATCCTGAGAAAGAATTTAGGATGATGGTTCAAATAATGGATTCTGGAGCACGATTGTTTGAGCTTAAATCCCACCTTCACCACTTGAGCTGCATAGCCTTGGGCAAGTTACTTCACTCTTCTGTGTCTATACTTC
Source organism: Tupaia belangeri chinensis (assembly GCF_000334495.1). Lineage (NCBI taxonomy): Eukaryota > Metazoa > Chordata > Mammalia > Scandentia > Tupaiidae > Tupaia > Tupaia belangeri. The sequence continues at coordinate 1,632,292 of NW_006159707.1, read as the reverse complement.
ACTGTCTGGGGGTGAGAGCAGCAGCACTCACTTTGCAGGCTAGCAGACACTCAGAATGCACCCTGGTGTACAGGAGTTAGCACAGAGTATTTGTTAAATAGATACAATTTTATGAGCATATTCAGCATAGGGGAAAAAAAATTGTACTATCTGGTGGAGCCTCAGAAAAGTTCACTGCCTTTTACTTAGCCAGCTGTGAGGTATCTTGGAGATTGGGACTGGCTCAGATGATTGTGTTTTGTCTCACCCCAGAACATGTGTTTACTAAGTGGAAGAGGGTGCTGAAGTAATCTGTACAATGTAAACTGTTGCTTCTTTATGTGTGGCCAAATGAGTGGTTGAGTTGGTCAAAGGCAACTGTAGATTTGATGTATCTTTGCTATATTGTTGAATGAGTCAGTAAGTGGATGGATGGATAAATGAATGGATAAATGGATCTGCCTTACTGAAGACCCAGCCCATCAGATGTTCCCCCTATGGGGGTCTTCCTTCTGTAATACCCCTGGGAAGGAACTGAGAAGAATGACAAGGATCTGGCTACTGACTCGCAATTTCACTTCTTCAGGATTGAGTTCATTCAGAACCATGGAGAGTGACCCCAGCCCTCAGCCTCCGCACTCAGATTCCCTGGAGGCCTTTCCCCAGAAGAACCTGGAGCCAGGTGACATTGCAGTGCTGGTTCTGTACTTCCTCTTTGTCCTGGCTGTTGGACTATGGGTAAGCCAGGTCAGGGGAGGTTGGAGATGAGGAGAAAAGAAAATGTCTGGCCTGAGGCCCAGATACACTCTTGACTGAAAGAGGAAGAAACTAGCTAAAGTCATGAAGTAAGCAGAACTCTAAAATTTAAAAATTGAGGGAACAGCAGATGATATAGCAGTTACATCACTGAACTCTCATGTAGTTGACCACGGTTCAAGTCCTGGACCCAGTGGCCTCAAACTCACGCTGGGCATATGTGCGTGAGTGCCGCAAACCCTGACACAAGAATGGAGGAGAAGGGATTATAGTATTACCATCCCCCCAGGGAGTGATTTTATATGCTTTTTCTGGTTTCCATCTCTGTTTCTCTAGTAAGCATGTGCCCTATAACAAAAATCTCTCTAAAAAAATTTAAAATTGCATTTGGTGTTCACTCTGTGTCAAACACTACGTTTTGAATGTTCACTTGTGTTACCTTATGGAATTTCCACAGCCCCTGTGAGGAAGATATTATTACTACACCCCTTTTATAGATAAGGAAATGGGGGCTCAAATAATTGAAGTTCATCCTGTTAGGAGAGCTGAACTTAGAATCTCTAACTCCCTTACTTTTTATCTCATGCCCTTTTTATTTTTTAATTTAAAAGAATTTTTTCAAAGGCAGTGCAGTCGCAAAGTTCAAAAAGAAAAATAAGACATACAGTGAAAACTCTCACTACTATCCTTTCCTCCATAGGTCACCACTATTACTAGCTTGTTAGTATCTTAGTGTGTTCTTCCATTTTCTACATGCAAATCCAAATACTAGCATGCACATTTTCTCTTTCTTAAACAGAAGGTAGCTTACTATACAAACTATGTATTGCCTTGATATTTTTCACTGATCAGTATCTCTTGAATATATTTTCATGTCAGTACATAAAAGTCTCCTTATCTTTTTAAAAAAATTATTTATTTAATTTATTTATCATTAGTATTATTTTCTAATTTGCTGCAGGGCATGTGTGCTCACCAGAGAGAGAAAGAGAGAGAGAGGGAAAGTGAGAAAGCAAGCCACCAGGTCCAGGACTCAAATCACGGCTTGCCATGTGGGAGTCCAGCACCTTAACCATCACACCACCTGCTGGCCCTGGTGCTGTGATTTATTTGACTAGTCTCCTACTGAGGATTATTTGGATTGTTTTGCATAAAAACTGGTTACTGTTACAAATTATACCTTAATAAGCAAACCTTGTACGCTCATTATTTGGGAATGTAGCTATAAGGTAGGATAAATTCCCTATAGTCAAATCATTAGGTTCAAGAATATGTGCACTTACAGTTTGCATCAAATTTCTCTTACTAGGTTTAGGATCAATCTGCACACATATAATTAATGTATGAAAAAATCTTTTTGTTTCTTATGACATCATCACCAACCCTAAACCTGACCTTAAGTATATTGTCAAACTTTTTTCAAACTGATAAAAAAAAAAAAAAACACACAAAATCTCAATCTCTTGTTAACATACATTTATTTTAGAATGGATGAAGCTGGTCATCCTTACAAATGTTTAAGGACTAATTATGTTTTCTTTCTGTAAATAGCAGTTTTGTATCTTTTGCCAATTTTTATTAGGTTCTTGTTCTTTTTCTTATCAACTTCTAAGAACTCATTATCTATTAAGAATATTGGTAACTTTGAAATAAGAATGCTGCTCTGATTTTCAGATCACCCTGTAAAAAAGACTTGAAAACTGTAGCTCACCAAGGTGTTCAACTTTTATCTATTTGTAGATCATTTTTCTACTCTTACTCCTTAGATGCCCTTCCTCTAGGCCAAAGAAGGGAAAAAAGTGCTGGGCACCCTAAAGACTGTGGGTCTGACCTTTTCCTGCCTCTCCTACCTTAGGAGGACGTAGAGACATGAATGAGATGCTCTTAAGAAGAAGGACTTTTAAGTCGGACAGGCCTGGGATGAGGGTTAGGGGTAGGATTAGAGTTGGGGTAAAGGTCAGGATGTCCTGGAATATGTATTTTCACCAGAAAATAAAGCAAAACTGTTTAGGAAGCCCTGGGTATATATGTTCCTCTTACATGGTTCTTTATTCTTAGAAAGTACTCCCTATGTCAGAGCTAAGCAGGAAAGAGCTGCAGAGGCTGTTTTCTATAGCAAGATCATTTGCGGAGCTGAAAAGGGACCATTTGACGCCATCTCTCATCTGGATGATGAGTTTCCTTACCAACACTTGCATTCAGAGGCTTACAGAAGTTTATGAAACTTATCTAAGATCACTCAAGCTACTTAGTGGACAAATGTCTTTATAAAAATACGTTCAATGACAGAAAACTCACCTCTTCTAATGGTGGTGTTGTAGACCAGTTAAGAATATGAACTCCAAAATGAAGCTAATCTAGTCTTTGCATTCCCGGTCCTTCCACTAGCTAGAAATGTGGCACTAGATAAGTAACTTCACTTATGAGCTGCTCTGGTCTGAATGCACCCCTTCCCCCAAATTGTTGAAGCTCAATTGCCAATGTGATAGTAGTAAAATGTGGGGCCTTTATGAGGTGATTAAGTCATGAGAGTGCAGCCCTTATGCATGGAATTAAAGATCTTATAAAAGATGCTAAAGGGAACTATGTAACCTTTTTTTGCCTTTCCACTCTTATGACATATGAGTACACAGAATAGGCACCATCACCATGAAGAAAGGCCCTCACACATATCAAACCTGCTGGAACCCTGATCTTGGAATTCCCAGCCTCCAGAACTGTGAGAAATAAAATTTTGTTCTTTATAAATTATCCATTCTTACGTATTCTGTTATAGCAGCATGAACAGACTAAGATATGAACCTTAGTTTCTTCCTCTATTAGAATGACCTACTGACATCAACCTCATGGGGGTTGGTAAAGATTAAAATGAGCTATTGCTTATAAAATGCTTAGTAAAATGTCCAGCACATAGAACTATCATTGATAAACCATGAGTCCAAAACTCAAATATCTGGGGGAATTGAGTAGGTTATCACAAATATTGTGAAGCAGGGAGTGGTAAGAATGATGTTGACCTGAAGAGTTTATGTCTCTTCTAGAGATATTCAAGTTAAAATTTTCTTAAAACCCATAGGTAAAACTAAATATCTTTCATATCTACATCTGTATCTGCTGGACTCCCAGCTTGTGATCTCCGGCCTAGGCCATTTGAGGATACTTCTGATTGCTAACATTTTCTCTCGCCATGCCTCTTCTTTGTTTCAGTCCACAGTGAAGACCAAAAGAGACACAGTGAAAGGCTACTTCCTGGCTGGAGGGGACATGGTGTGGTGGCCAGTAAGTGGTCTTTGGTTCGGTTAAAGTCACTTCTCAAAGAATCTTCAAGTGCTGATATTATGTGCAGATGTTAGTCTCTGGGAAGTCATGTTGTATGAAAGTCACAATATATGATAGAGATTTGGCTCCAACTTAAATTTGCTTAAATAAAAAGAGAATTAATCAGCTCACCTGAGGGAAAAGCTCTGTGGTTGGGCTGGTTTCAGGTATGACTGAACGTAGAGCTTGAAGTAATCTCACTAGGTCCAGGGTTTTCCTTCTACTTATTCTCTCTCACCTCTATCTACCTATCGTCTATCTAATCTATTAAGTATCTCTACCTCTATCATTATTTCTGTCTCTATCAGCTTTTCTTCCAAGCAGGCTCAACTTCAGGACAAACAACATGGTGGACACTGCTCTGGACCATTCATTTAGTCAAATTATAGCCCATATAGGAAGAGTTCCTGCCTCCATTTGCAGTATTTCTGGAAAACATTTCATCTCTGATTGTGTCCCATGTTCAACCCTGTACCAAATTATCCTACCAGAACCGTTTGATATGCTGATTGGCTCAAGCCTGGCTTATATGTTCAACACCTGAGCTGAGGGTGTGGACCCTCTCCACCAACACCCTAAGGCATATCTGATGAGAAATGAGAGAGGCTAGATCTGAAGGAAAATTGGGGGCCATTACTGGAACCAGATAGATGTTGAGAACACACATAACAAATACAACAGCCCAATTAGTATATTCTCTTCAAGTGGCTCTAAGGCATTGACAAATACACACACACACACACACACACACACACACACACACCTGTGTGTGTCTCTATTTCATGGACTTTGGATAGGGGATTAGGGGTAATAGATTTAGTTTTGAGCTCTTAAAATAAAGTTTAATTCTTTGAACCAGTAAGAGAGGAAAGTTCCCATTTGCAGCAAGTCCGAAAGATGCAGGATTTACAATGCAATGAGACTAGGTACCAGAGTCTTCGGTCAGTGACATGTTTGAAGATGATGACTTCACTATTTTCAGAAGGTTTCAACCACGTGCATTGGGCTTTCTATTTAATGAATTTGCTCAGTAAATCTGCCCTGAAGTGTCACTGTGCCAAACACAAGAGACATCAAGTGAGCTCATTTACAGTCTTAAGACACCTATCATCATCTAGCAAAGTGTTTCCTGAAGTATAACAGGTCCCCAAAGACTTTTTAGATGTACATGGACACAATATTAAATATTATTAAATTACAGAGTGGGAACAGTATTCCCTTTCTTATTCTCTGTCACTCCTCCTATTCTGGGGAAGCCTCCATTCTAAGAGTTTGCCCACAATGTTTACCAATTCCAAAGAACACAACCAAAGGTGCAGCAGAAGACATGGGTTTACTTACACTGGGAGAAATAAAATTTCCCTGACAGCTGGGTGGAGAATGGTCCATGTGGCCATGAGCTTAAGCTTGGATTTTATATGACAAGAACAAAGTATTCATAAATCAATAAAAGATCAATGCACTCTCTATCACTAAGATAGGTGTCTGTTTTTTGCATATATTGCTCAAAGGGTACAGGAAAGGTTAGCTTATTGACGAACAGCATCAGCAGAGTATATTTAGGGTTTAGCGTCCCTAATCCAGTCATGTTAATATGGGAGGGGTACACATGGCTCTGGAATGGCTCCAACCATAAGCAATTCCATGAGGTGAAGGTCATGGTCACAAGATATTCAGGAGGCCCATTTGGACCAGCATCTGGGTCTTGCGGAGATAAGGCAAAGAACAAGGGAGGAGGAGCGCTCAATGTATGGAGCCTCCTCTCACCTCCTGTGACCATTAAAGGAAAACCTTTATCAACCGTTTATCACTGATGAATCTGTATTCAACAAAGAGAATGCAAACTTCTGGCTTAGTAACTTTGGCAGTCCAAGGAACCTAACTTAAATGTAATAACTTTAAAGATTTTTCCATTTTGGGGCCAGCAGGTGGCGTGGTGGTTAAGGGTGCTGGTCTCCCATAAGGCTGACTGCAGTTCAAGTCCCAGACCTGGTGGCTTGCTTTCTCGCTTTCTCTCTCTCTTTTCCTCTAACTCTTGCTCTGTCCCTCTCTGGTCAAATTAAAACAAATAAAGTTAAACAATTCTCTAAAAAAAGACTTTCCATTTTATTTTTATAGTTATCTCCCTTTCTATGTAGAGCTAGTGACATTAATTTTCTATTTGGGGTTGTGAAAATATACACACATACAAACATTAAATATATATAATCACAACCTTAAGTAGAAACATATCATATGTATATTTAAAACGAAGTCAATTTAAGGTAAAATGGTAAGTAATAGCAGTACAGGTGTTCATGAATATATTAAGAAGTCCATGAAGGATATACTCTCTGACTGAGTTGTAACATATGCTGGTCTAGTGATCTCAATGATGAAGGATGCTAATTTCTTTCTTTCTCTCTTCTTTCTCTTTTCTTTCTTCTTTCTCTTTCTTTCTTTTTCTTTCTTTCTTTCTCTTTCTTTCTTTCTCTTTCTTTCTCTCTCTCTCTTTCTTTCTCTCTCTCTCTTTCTCTCTCCCTTCCTTCCTTCCTTCCTTCCTTCCTTTCTTTCTTTCTTTCTTTCTTTCTTTCTTTCTTTCTTTCTTTCTTTCTTTCTTTCTTTCTTTCTTTTTCTTTCTCTCTCTTTCTCTCTCTCTCTTTCTTTCTCTCTTTCTTTTTATCTTTCTTTCTTTCTATTTCTTTCTTTTTCTTTCTTTCTTTCTTCTTAAGAGAGATTTTTTGCTATAGAGAGCATGCACTCGCCAGAGAGAAACAGAGACAGAAAGCAAGGGATGGTCATGCTGCCATCCCTTCTCCATTCTCCTCTTGGGATCTTGCACCTAGTGTGATGTTTTAGCCACTGTGTCAGGGACTCAAACCATTGTTGACTAAGTGGGAGTCCAGCGACGTAACCATTACATAATCTGCTGGTCCCATTGATGCTAATTTCTCAATAGGAATACAACAACCTCTCCAAGTGTCCACTTATTTCTGGGACCAGTTCTTCATTTTTCTTGAATTACCCTCTATAATGTCAGGAAGGAAAAGTTTGGAAACTTCATTTTCTTCCTCACGTAAGAAGAAGGATACCAAGATGAAGGTAATGTGGTTAAGAATTTTGGAATGAGGGATCAGCAGATGGTGTAATGGTTATGTCACTGAACTCCCATGTAGTTGACTGCAGTTCGAATCCTGAATCCAGGGGCTTAAATTCATGCTGAGTGCATGTATGTGCATGCCCAAAATCTCGAGAAGAGAATGCAGGAGAACAGATTGTGGCATGGCCATCCCCTCTGGGGGTGATTTCTCACTTTCTGTCTCTCTGTCTCTCTTTCTGTCTCTCTGGCAAGCACACGCACTCTATAGCAAAAATATCTCAAAAAAAAAAGGAGAGAAGAATTTTAGAATTAACGTATTAGATATAGATGCCTTAGGGAGTGTATTATTTCTTCTTCTTAAAAAAAAAAATTGCCAGAGGGCACGTGTGCCAAGATAGTGGGACAGACAGAGATAGAGAGAGAGGAAAACTGAAAAAGCATCCTTCATGTGGAGTGGTCATGTTGCAATCCCGTCTCCTCTATCTCTCCCTTCTTTGGGGACTTTGGGCACACACACACATGTATCTGGTTTGTTTCTCAGGCCTTTGGATCCAGGACTTAAGTCGCACTGTTGGCCAAATGGGATCCAGCCACCTTAACCACCACATCACCATGGGTTGGCTTCTGGGTGATTCCTCTTCTATTCCCCACTAGACCTCCTCATGTGCCTGCATTTAGTCGTTAGCAGGGTCAAGAAGTCCAAAATGGCCTTGCCCACATTTTCAGGGCTATGGGGGATGGTGGGAATATGAAGACAGCATTTTCTCCCTGTGCTGTCTCATCCTTCAGCATCCTAAATTATTTATAGAAACTTTGCTTAAGAAGGCAAAAATGAAATTGTTAGACTGTTAAGGTCTTAACCTAGAAGTCTTACAGTGTCACTTCCACCACCTTCTATTGACGGAAGTGAGGCATAGAGCAGCCCGATTTCTTTATGGGCAAAACAGAACAGTCACATTTCAAAGGAGGATGCAGGATGGGGTCATTGGGAATGACAGAGTGAAAATCTTCTCTTTATGAAAAGCCATGAGAACTGGCAAATATTGTCAAAGTCAACTCTTATTTTTAAATTATTATTTATTTAATTTTATTTATTCATTCAGTTATTTTAATTTGACCAGAGAGAGAGAGAAAGAGAGGGACAAAGGAAGCCACCAAGTCTGGGACTTGAACCGTGGTTGGCCATGTGGGAGTGTCCAGCACCTTAACCACTGTGCCACCTGCTGGTCCCAAAGTCAACTCTTTAAACTATGAAAATAAATGAAATACCGAGACAATTTAGAGAGTATTTATTCAAGAAAAATAACTGAATCTCAATTAAAACAGTGAGCTTTGGGGTGTTTTGCCTGCATGTGTGCTCACCAAAGAGACAGAGAGAGAGAGAGAAAGAGAAAGTGAGAAAGCAAGCCACCAGGTCCAGGACTCTGACCGCTGTTGACCATATAGAAGTCCAGCGCGTTAACCACCTCACCACCTGTTGGTCCCGCAAAGTAAAATTCTGAAATTGAAAAGCACAAGTGAAATAAAATATTCACTAGAGCAACAGTACTCAACCTTTTTGGCACCAGGGACTGGATTTATAGAAGACATTTTTCCATGGATTTCTTCAGAGACACTTTCTATTGTTTGTCTTTGTTCCCCCATAAACATTTAAAATAACATTATATGGCAACTCGAAAAATGTAAATCCAGTATAAAAATTAATTACACACACTAGCAATGAACAATCTGAGGTGAATTAAGTGAATAATTTCCTTTACAATAGCATCAGAAGAATAAAATACTTAGGAATATATTTGAAAAAAGAAGGGCAACATGTATATACTGAAAACATCCTTGAAAGAACTTACACAAGAATTAACTAATTGGAAAGACATTTTGTGGATTTGAAGACTTAATACTGTGAAGATGGCAATATTCCCCAAATGGATCTATAGTCAATGCAGCCCCCATCAAAATTTCAGCCACCTTTTCCTTTTCCAGAACAGGCAATCTGATTCTCAAATCCATATGGAGATATAAAGGACCAGAATAGCTATATGAAAAAAAATAAAAAGTACTTGAAAAAAATACTGAAAGAACAAAGTTAGAGGACCCATACTTTCTGATTTCAAAACTTACTACAATGTAGTAGTAGTCAAGAGAGTGTGATAATGGCAGAATAATAGACATATATGAGGGGACTTTAAAGAGTTAGAGGGAAAATGAATTAAAATATGAATTTGGGGGCCAGCAGGTAGCATTGTGGTTGAGGTGCTACATTCCCACATGGCTGCCTGCAGTTAGAGTCCCAGACCCAGCAGCCTGAAAATCATAGTGGGTGCATGTGCATGCATGCCCAAAATCCCGAGAGGAGAATGGAGGACAAGGGACTGTGACGTGTCCACGGTCATTCCCCTGGTGGGTGATTTCTCACTTCCCCTCTCTCTGTCTCTCTCTGGCAAGCACATGCACCTTATGGCAAAACCCTAAAAATAATAATATTAATTAATTAATTAATTATTTTGGTGCAAAAGAATTTAAAATCCATGCCTACTTTTTTTTTCATAACATATATTTTCTGTGAACTTTTTGAAGGCCCCTTTCATACATCAATGGAATAGAATATGATGAGAACCAGAGACTGGGGAGCCCATGGGAAGCACAACTCTTCTCCTTTTCCCTCTCTCCCTCCTTCCCTTTCTCCTTTTCTACCAACCTATGTCTCTCCCTCCATTCTTCCCTCCTCCAGCTCTTCTTTTTTCCTCCTCCTACCCCTTCTTCCCTCCTTCAGCTCTCTTTTCCTCCTCCTTCCCCCTTCTTCCTCCCTCCAGCTCTTCTTCTTTCCTCACCTGATCTGCCGCTCTCTGTATGTCTCCTTCATTCTCTTCCACCAGCCTGGCAGTGATGAGCATGCAGCTAAATATGCCTCCATGCCATTCCCCCTTCCCAGTCCCTACCGTTCCTACCATGTTCCCAGTCCAAGGGGCCAGCAAAGAATGTATCCTAGTTCCAAATTCCCACAGAAGAGACTATGATGACCCCACTCAGGCTAGATATTCAGGCTCATCCAGTTCAGTGAACTGAGACCAGAGATTGGAATCATTGAGTATAGTCTTGGCCACTTAGCGTTCTGCCAGAAGCAGGGCTACCTACCTTGCTAAGTTAACAGCAGAGCTAGGAAGGAACTTGTTTGGTACAGCGCCAGTCATCCTTCCCTCCAGGGGTGCTGAATACAGTTGTCGAAGCTGTGCACTGCACAAGTGTCCAGGCACAAGCCACATATTAGGTGTTGTAGATATGTGTGTCTATTGTACTAATTTCTGCAGGTGGCAGTATGAGAGTTTGAGGAAAAGAGAATCTTTCTAATTTGAACAAAGATGCCAGGTAGGCTAGAGATAACCCTGCCTTCTCTACTTCTGTTTTGTCCCTTTGGAACATGAAAAGAATTGAGAGTGGGGAGCAAGTACTCCACACCGTGGCTCCAGGATCTGACCTGTCCATCTCCCCACAGGTGGGCGCATCCTTATTTGCCAGCAATGTTGGCAGTGGACATTTCATTGGCCTGGCAGGGTCAGGTGCCGCTGCAGGCATTTCTGTATCTGCTTATGAGCTTAACGTAAGTATGCTGCACTGGGTACAGATCTCTCACCTAGACCTCCACCTGGGGAAGAGTTGCATGAATGCCCTATGCTTTAAAAACAGTGGTACCAAGACCAAGAGATGACGTAATGGTTGTGTCACTGGATTCTCACATGGTCAACTGCAGTTTGAGTCCTGGACCTGGTGGCTTAAACCTCACACCGGATGCATAAGTGTGTGTGTGCCCAAAATCCTGAGAGGAGAGTAGAGGAGATGGGATTGCAGTGTGGCCATCCCTCCAGGGGGTGATTTCTCGCTCACTCGCTCTCAGCGCACGTGATCTATAGCAAAAATCTCTCTTAAAAAAAAAAAAAAAGCAAACCAAAACAAAACAGAGTGGTACCTTTTGAAAAATTGGAAGTTTCAAGAGTTTTGAGGTCACCCTTAGTTAGCAAAAATCAGTTTGGGCTGTCTCTCACATCCTTGCATTGGCTTGATGGAGGCCCATAGAGCCACAATCCCAAGTAGGAGTATAGAGAAGAGGGTCAGAATCTCTCCCTTGAAGATGGAGAAGAAAGAACAGATCATGGGATGGAGGGTATTTTTGCGTATTTTAGACATTGATTGGCTATCACAAAAATTAGATGATTTTGTGGTTTTTGCTACTCCAGGGATACCAAGAATAGGACACACTCTCTCACATAGCAGGGCTCATTTAGTATATAATTTTCACTGGAGAGTGCACTAATTAATAATGGCCTTCATCTTCTTTTTTTAAGAGAGATTTTTGCTATAGGGCACATGCACTCGCTGAAAAGACAGAGAGACAGAGAGTGAGAAATCAACCCCTAGGGGGGATGATCATACCGCAGTCCCTTCTCCTCCATTCTCCTGAGAGAATGGAGGCATGCATGCACCTGCGACCAACGTGAGTTTCAAGCCACCAGGTCCAGACTCAAACTGTGGTCAGCCATGTGGGAGTCCAGTGACCGTCATGGTATCTGCTGGCCCCAATGACGAACAGTTTTTAAAATGCTTTCTCTATGTCAGACTCAGACTAAAGTATGTTACACAAATTGTCACATTACGGAATTCAATTACAGACTAGAACCAGACTGCCTGGGTTTGCATCTGAATTCCAACGTTTATAAACTATGTGACCTTGGGCAAGTTACTTAACCTCTCTGGGCGTCCTGTATAAAGTGGGACTGTTAATGGAACCTGCCATGTAGAGTCATTGTGAAGATGAAATGAATGAATGCTTGTAAAGAGTGCGGAGGAGTGCCTGGTATGTACTAGTTACGCAGTATCATCTCACTGATGTCCCTGCAGCAACCTAGTGAAGCAGGTTATCCACGGTCACAGGTGAGAAAAATGAGCCCCAGAGACCTGTGTTAACTCTCTGAGTACCAGCAAGCTACTCACGGGTGTAGCCACTCTTTGATCTCAAGCCTCCCTGACCTCATGAGCTTGTTTTAACCACTGCCAAGGAGGGGAGGGAGCACCATGGGATGAAGAGGAGCCTATGCTGGTTAGAACGGAACTAGGAGGTGTCGCAGAAGGCTTTCTACTTCCATGCTTCTCTTCTGTATTTCTGCATTTAACCCCCTTCTCCCCATTTAAAATATGGAAATATGAGAGCCTGGGAAGGCAATTCATTTAGCAAGTAAGAGACGGAAGCAGAGGTGGAATGCAAGCCAGTTTACCTCGGTGGCAGAAGGAAATCCAAACGTGCACTTTGAAGTGAGCTGGGGGCTGAGAGCTAACTGTGTTTTCTTGGGCAGGGCTTATTTTCTGTGCTGATGCTTGCCTGGATCTTCCTTCCCATCTACATTGCTGGTCAGGTGAGTCCAAGAGGTCAGGTGCTGTGGAATGGAGAGACTCTTTGGCCAGGTCTACCCTGCATCCCTCCCTCCCACCCCTGGGCGTCCAGTGAACAGTCACTCAGAGGTCCCAGCACTGGGGAGGGTGACGCACGGGTGAGACACCTGGGAACCCCGCCCTCAGTAGTCTCCACCAGGTGCCCAGTATTAAGGTACACACAGGGCATTCAGAGGCAGGAAAAATGTGGGCTCGATTTTGTTCTTTTATATATCAAAACACAAATGTAAAACTTACAATCTCTTTTAAATGTTTAAACCATAAAATGTTACTGCTTTTTTTTGTTGTCGCTATTTTGTTTAGTTTGGGGACATACACACACACACACACACACACACACACACGTGCCCAGCATGTTTTTCAAGTCCCTGGTTCTGGGACTCCAATCATGTAGTGTTATATAATTATGCATACATACACACATAATATATTTTAAAATATATTTTATTATGTATAACATTATTTTTATTATTATACATAGTATATTTTATTATTTGATATATATGTATATATTTTCAGCTTTTGCGCTAAGGCTCATGTGCTCACTAGGGAGATACAGAGAGAGAGGAGGAAACTGAGAAATCACTCCCCAGGGGGGATGGCCACACTGAAAACCCATCTCCTCTGTTCTCTTCTTGGGATTTTGGGCACACATGCATATATGCCCCTGTATTTTCCAAGCTGCCAAGTCTGGGACTCAAACCATACACTTGGCCATGTGGAATCCAACTGCCTTAACCACTACACCACCTGGCTGGCCCCATATATGCTTAGTTGAAAGCAGCAACATGGGGCCAGACAGTGGTAACTGGATCCCACATGGACAACTAGGTCTGCTCAACCCACCTGTGCCTAGCTCTCGCATAGACAAAATATCTGAGGTACAACACTACCAAACTGGAAGTGATATCTGGTCCAAAGAATTACTAACTCTTAAAATTTTAATTAATTAATTAATTTTAGTTTGCTATAGGGCACATGACAGAGAGAGAGGGGAGAAGGAGAGAGGAAGTAAGAACACATCCCTCCTCCCACCTCCCAGGCAGGATGATGATGGATGATGCCATAATCCCTTCTCCTCCATTCTCTTCTTGGGATCTTGAGGACACATGCACATGTACCTGGCATGTTTTTCAAGCCACCGGGTCTAGGACTTGAATCATATAATCAACCATGTGCAATCCAACTGCCCTAATCACCACACCACTGGCTAGCTCTAGGATCAGTAAATATTTATTGAGCATCTACTGTGGGAAGGAGAAAAAGAAGGTGGCAATATATCTTAGTTTCTAGGTAAGGCTGCTAGGTGTATTCTGCTGATGGTTTCCATTTTCTCTGGTAAGTAGAAAATAATCTCACCTCTGACAGAGGTAAGAACTTGTGGTGCTAAAGGTAGGGAAGAGGCACAAAGATCTGAAATGGCTGTTGTAGTTGTAATAAAAACCAGGGAACACCACATTGCCCATCAGTAGGGGACTGGGCATCCTTCCTATCGGATATAAAGCTATAAAAAGGCATGAAGTCAATAGAGGTGGGCTGATTACCAAGCTGTATTGTCAAATAGGAAAATGGAATTCCCTGGATTTGGGCTTTCTTTGGGCAGTATCTTGCAAGTATTCAAAGGAGAGATTAAGCTCCACAATCTCTTAGTACTCTGTAGTATTTCTTATAGTAGATAATAAGTGTTGAGAAAAGTTTAAGAGCTCTCAATTCATGTGTGTTGGGAAGTAAATTACAGAAAAGCAATAAAACACCAAAGTGCAGTTTAACCAACTGTTGTAAAACCAACACCCGGTTCAAGACATAAAACGTAATCTTGATTGGGAGCCGCTAGATCACACGCCTTCCTTTCTCCTGGACTTTCCTAATAAGCACTCACTTTCTTGCTCTGCCTTAGTGTTAATTATGCACACTTGAACAATATAGTTTCATTTTACAACTAAAAAAGTTGTATATAAATAGAACAGGGTGACTTTATTATTATTATTGTTACTATTTTGCGTGTAGCGGGTGTATTAATGTCCATTGCTATGTGGTTTTCTGTAGTGGGATCCCATCACAATATTTATACTTGTGTTGTTCTGGGAACGTAGGTTGTTCCCATGTTAGGCTGTGATGGTGCTACTGTGAACATTTCATCCATGTGCCCTGGTGCACATAAACGTGTCAATGGAGAAAATGAACCTCTGGGTAGAATCACCAAATCACTGGGGATGATTTACCTTTGTCTTCACAAGGTACTGCCAAACTTCCCCTGGGTGTAGTTCCGTCAGTGTGCACTCCCACCAGAGGCATGTGACAAATTCCCTTTGCTCCAGTGGTCTATGTCAGTACTGATGCTTGGTATTCGCTGACTTTAAAACGTTTGCCAATCTGGTGGGTACAGTGGTATCTTACTGTGTATTTAATTATCAGTTCTATTTATATGGTTTTTGGCTATTTGGATTTCCTCTTTGGGGAAGTAACTTGACTGGGACTTTTCACCTTTTTCTACTAGATTTTATGCCTTGTTCTTATTAATGTTTAGAAGTCCTTCATATATTCTGAAAGCAAGCCCTTAGGGCGATAATACTTGTATGGTTTTTTTTTTCCCACTCAGTGGCTTGCCTTTTCACTTGCTTCATGGCTTTTTTTGTTAATAGGTCTCAGTTTTTGTTTTCTTTTAGATTTTTGCCATAGGGCACTTGAGCTCCCCAGAGAGAGACAGTGAGAGGGAAGGTGAGAAATCACCCTCCAGGGGAGGTGGTCATGCCACAATCCTTCTTCTCCTGGGATTTTGGGCACACATGTACACATGCCCAGTGTGATTTTCAAGCCACCAGGTTTGGGACTCAAACCACGGTTGGCCATGTGGGAGTCTAGTGCCTTAACCAGTATGCCACCTGCTGGCTCCAGATCTCAGCTTTTAAATTATTTCATTTTAATTGTTTCTTCCATGGTCAAGAGAAACAGTGTCCAAATAGAGTCCTAATGCTGCAATCCACCCCAGCTTCAGCCAGCCCCTGATGGTGGGCACGCAAATACTCAACCGATTCAGGGTGGTCTGTGAAGGCAAAACCCAGAACCTTCCCATGTGGGTCAGCCTTGCAGAGAATTGTGTTGTACTGCCACCATCTGGCCCCTCAGCAGTCTCAATTTTATTTCAGTCACGTTTGTCATCTTTTTCTTATTAATGGCTACTGCCTTTTATATCTTCTTGAAAAAATCCTTTCCTCCTCTAAAGTCACAAAGATGTTTTCCTATACATTATCTCCAACTTTTCACATTAAAATCTATTATCTGCCTAGCATCCATTTTGTCTACCATGTTTTGAGGATAGACTCATGCTAATACTACACATTAAGATGGTTAGAAGCTATTATTTCTTATGAATATGGGAAATAAACTATCTTGCCCAGGAACCATCTCAACTCTTCATTCACAATGTTCACCCGTCAGTTCACTTTTTCACTCATTGAAGAAGGATTTACTGGATACCAGGCACTGTTCTAACAAACAGGTCCCTGTATTCCAGGCTGTCTGCTTCCCTGGGCCATCACAATGCTCTCCCCTCTTGCTGGAGAGTTTCCCGCTTGCTTCTTGGTGTGGTTAACTCCTATTTGTCTTTCAGCTTTTATTTCAAGGGACATTTCCTCCAGGAAGCCCTTTTTGACCTCTCTAATTAGGTTTAAATCCCTTTATTGTATTTGCCACAGATGCTGCATTTGCTTTTGTGCTTATTAAATTAATGTGTCTGTCCCTAGACTGTGTCCCTCCCATTAGACCAGGGTTCCCGGACCTCAGCACTAGATCACTCTGTGTTGTGTTTGTGGATGAAGGTAGGTGAAGGTGACTCTGTGCAGTGTAGGAGGTTTAGCAGCATGCCTGGTCTCTACATACTAGCTGACCCCCACACTGTGACAGTCAAAAGGCCTCTAGACATTGCCAAACATTCCCTGGGGAGGTGGGATGTCAGGTGGCCCTTGTCTGACCGTGGTACTAGACCGTCTCTTGTTAGGCAGGAAGCTCTAGGACAAGAACCCTCTCAGTATCTAGAACCCTGTCTGGGATACAACAGACAGCCAGAAAATATTTGTTGAAATGAACTCAGAAAAAAGTGAAATGAAGAATAGAATCAACACCAAAGAAGCACCAATTAGGGACCAGAAGTCTTGTTCAAGTCCCAGGGTTCTTCAGAATCACAAGTGAGAGAGCTGCGAACCCTGTCTGGGATACAACAGACAGCCAGAAAATATTTGTTGAAATGAACTCAGAAAAAAGTAAAATGAAGAAAAGAATCACACCAAAGAAGCACCAATTAGGGACCAGAAGTCTTGTTCAAGTCCCAGGGTTCTTCAGAATCACAAGTGAGAGAGCTGCACTGAGGAATAGTTGGAGCATCAGAAGTGAATGAGGTCTTGGGGATGGCTAGGCCCAAGTTTTCATCAGAAAGATGGGTTGCTGGAGAGAGATGCCTAACTGTTCTGGGGGGCTAAGAAAACTAGGCTCCTGTCCATGGTCCTGTGTGTGGGTTCTCCACATGGTTGCTGAAGCTGCCTTCAGGTAAGGGGGAAAGTCTAGGATGATAGGAGGGTAGCACAAAAGCAGGAGTTCCCACGGAACACTGGGGGAGGGGCCGAAGTTGCTGTAGTCAGAGGCCACGGGTTTTGGAGGAGGAAGGTGTCTTACAAGAGCTGGGTGACAGTGTGCGTGTGAGTCAGGGGTGAGCACATGCTCAATCCCCTCTAGACCCTTCACCACCAGGAGGTAAGGCCTGTTTGAGGCCTGAGGACTACCAGCCACCAGGGTCTCCGGGCTGAGTGGGATGGCCAAGGACAGCAGTCACTTGCTACATTTACCTCTCTGTAACATTCACAAGCTCCAGCCAGAGGGTCCTGTGTTCACCGCCTGTCCTTCCTCACCCATGCAAGAGGACACTGAAGCCAGGGGTTGCTGGGGAGTGTAGCTTGGAGGAGTGCTATGGGCTTGATCCAGACTCTTCTGTGTCTTTAACATGGATCTGTGCCCTCTCCTGGTCACTCTCTATTTGGGGAAGAGAGGGGCAATAAGAGGGGACCTAAAAATGTTCATCAATGGGACCAGCAGATGACATAATGGTTACATCACTGGATTCCCACATAGTCGACTACAGTTCAAGTCCCTGACCCGGCGACTTAAAACTCACACCGGGCACATGTGCATGCATACCCATGATCTCTAGAGGAAAATGGAGGAGAAGGGATTGTGATGTGGCCATCCTCCCTGGGGGGTGATTTCCCACTTTCTGTCTCTCTGGCATGTGCAAGCACCCTATAGCAAAAGTCTTTCTTAAAAATAAATAAATAAATAAATAAATAAATAAAGGAAAAGGAAAAAAATTAATCAAAAATGGAACTAAAGGGGGCCAGAAGGTGGTGTGGTGGTTGAGGCACTGGACTTCCCACATGGCCAATCACAGTTCAAGTCCTGGACCTAGAAGCTTGCTTTTGCGCTTTCCTTCTCTCTGTCTCTCTCTCCCTCTCGTGAGTGGGTATAAAAAAATAATGACAATAAAAATAATTTTAAAAATTCTTTAAAAACAATGGAACTAAAGGACAAATTTATTTTGGTGCAAAAACAATTGAAAACCCTGCATAGCATTTTCATACTATGCATTTTCCATGAATATTTTGAAAATCTCCTTGTATTTGAGACTGGAAAACCTTTTGTGTGATGTGTGATGGAGACAATACCTTTCTTTCTCTCTCACTCTTTCAACCCCACTTGCTGATAAATTGCCTCTTTAGCTACCTTACAACCAACAGCCAGACTCTGCTCCCATCTGCCAACCAACTTCATATTTCGAGTCTGAGTTCCAGATACCAATGCCATTAGCTTTCTGATAAATTTCACCCCTCCTTCTCATCTTAACTAATTAGAAACTTCTTGCATGTGGAGGCTGTGCCACTCTCTAGATTAAAACCAAGGTCAATTGATAAGGGCTGCCATTCAGTGATATGAGTCCAACTCCTAAACACAGACCAGCTGCCAGGTGTCCTTCAGAGATTAAATAGGAAATCCACCCACAGAGTATCTTCCTCGGTACATTTATCTGGCCATACCACCTCCTTTCTCCTCCATTTTCCTCTCAGGATTTTGGGCACACATGCATACCCACCTGGTGTGTTTTTCATGCTCCAGGTCCAGGACTCGAACCATGCAGTTGGCCATGTGGGATCCAGCCACCTTAATGACCATGCCACTGACTGGCCCATGAGTTAGTTTCTTTGTAAGATAAGTTCATTTAAATTAAAGGATGATTCAGCTTAGACAATTAAGTAGGCAACAATATAGGGTATGTCACCGGGACAGGGGCACATACATGACTCACGGTTGGATACACACCCCTGCATAGACTCTGATTTCTCCACACCCCATCCCTTTGTACCTATTTTCTCTCCCTTTCTATGTCTCCCATTGAGAATCCCCAGATCACCTGGGCTTCTGAGTTTGGCCGGGGTGGGAGGTGGAAGGTGGGATGGGTGGGGCCGGGGCCACATGCTTCACATCTGCCAGGTGGTGAAAGCTCGACTTTGGCCCCCAGGTGACCACGATGCCAGAATACCTAAGGAAACGCTTTGGCGGCAACAGGATCCCCATCATCCTGGCTATTCTCTACCTGTTCATCTACATCTTCACCAAGATCTCGGTAAGGCAGGAACACAGCCGGGCCACACTGCAGCAGCATGGCAAGATTAGTCCCAGTATATTTCTAGCAGTGTCTCCACCCCACCTGCTTTCTCCTGGGTGGGCTTCAGGGAGGTTAGAGGAAGATGTGGGGGGAGAGCAACATGGGCAGAGAAAGTTGGGAGAAAGGGTCAAGGGAAGGACACCCTCCCTTACTCCTGCAAATCTGCTTTGGTGATATCTCAGGCTGGTGTAGGTCACTGACTCCAAGCACCCCGCCAGCCCTTGGATAGAATTGTCATCTTCCTCCTGGATCAGGGTGATCAGCTATTTATCAGATATGCTGATGGCCAATTGGAAGTCCCACCCTGATCTTTGGCTGGGCAGATCTCTGGGAAAGTGGCAAAGAGCAGATGCACTGTGGCCTCTGAACACCTGCTGCTCAGCCAGCCTGGCTCACTCTGAAACTGTCTTCTCTTCCAGCCAGGGGTAGGGAGGAACTTGTCCCCTGTGAAGGGGATGAGAGCCCAGCAGAAGGAATCCCATTCAGTCAAAACAACAAAAGATTCTGCGAGCTCCAGACTTAAAGAGCAGACACAAGAGGTCCTTTCATGTGGGATCCAGCCACCTTAATGACCATGCCACTGACTGGCCCATGAGTTAGTTTCTTTTTAAGATAAGTTCATTTAAATTAAAGGATGATTCAGCTTAGACAATTAAGTAGGCAACAATATAGGGTATGTCACCGGGACAGGGGCACATACATGACTCACGGTTGGATACACACCCCTGCATAGACTCTGATTTCTCCACACCCCATCCCTTTGTACCTATTTTCTCTCCCTTTCTATGTCTCCCATTGAGAATCCCCAGATCACCTGGGCTTCTGAGTTTGGCCGGGGTGGGAGGTGGAAGGTGGGATGGGTGGGGCCGGGGCCACATGCTTCACATCTGCCAGGTGGTGAAAGCTCGACTTTGGCCCCCAGGTGACCACGATGCCAGAATACCTAAGGAAACGCTTTGGCGGCAACAGGATCCCCATCATCCTGGCTATTCTCTACCTGTTCATCTACATCTTCACCAAGATCTCGGTAAGGCAGGAACACAGCCGGGCCACACTGCAGCAGCATGGCAAGATTAGTCCCAGTATATTTCTAGCAGTGTCTCCACCCCACCTGCTTTCTCCTGGGTGGGCTTCAGGGAGGTTAGAGGAAGATGTGGGGGGAGAGCAACATGGGCAGAGAAAGTTGGGAGAAAGGGTCAAGGGAAGGACACCCTCCCTTACTCCTGCAAATCTGCTTTGGTGATATCTCAGGCTGGTGTAGGTCACTGACTCCAAGCACCCCGCCAGCCCTTGGATAGAACTGTCATCTTCCTCCTGGATCAGGGTGATCAGCTATTTATCAGATATGCTGATGGCCAATTGGAAGTCCCACCCTGATCTTTGGCTGGGCAGATCTCTGGGAAAGTGGCAAAGAGCAGATGCACTGTGGCCTCTGAACACCTGCTGCTCAGCCAGCCTGGCTCACTCTGAAACTGTCTTCTCTTCCAGCCAGGGGTAGGGAGGAACTTGTCCCCTGTGAAGGGGATGAGAGCCCAGCAGAAGGAATCCCATTCAGTCAAAACAACAAAAGATTCTGCGAGCTCCAGACTTAAAGAGCAGACACAAGAGGTCCTTTCTAGGAAGTTACTTGAAGTCTGGCAAGAAATGCATAGATGTAGGGAAGCTCTCCAGGGGATATTAAATCCCAAGAGTTTGCCCATTAGAGAGAGAGAGATTGACATTCCAGACAGATGTACTGGCACAAGCAACAGCTGGGAGAGATGAGTGAACATGACTTGTTAGGGAAAGTGGGAATATTTCGGGGTGTCTGGAAGACTGGGACTATGGAATAAATAAACTAAACGAGACCAAGAAGCAGGAGAATCATAAAAGGCTTGGTATGCAACTTTAACTTACTTATTTAGACTTAATCTTGTGGGTAAAGGAGAGCCACTCAAGAGTTTTGATGGGGAGGCAAGAATGATGTGATTGTGGGGGTGTTTGATGAAGGTTGCAGTGTAGAGGATGACAAACAGAAGCAGAAAGACCATTGAGGTTGTCGCTTTAGTGCAGGGCAGGGGTCCTCAAACTTAATTGCGCACAGGGCTCCAGTCTGAGACCCCTGGTCTGGGATGAGATGGATAAAGAAAGGACAACATATGGCTCTTCTGTGTTTGTCAGAGTCTAGGTTAGGGCCTAATCCTGGGGAACTGGTGCTGCAAATGTCCATCCACCCATCCCATCCACTTGATGTCTTCACAGGTGGACATGTATGCAGGTGCCATCTTTATTCAGCAGTCTCTGCACCTGGATCTGTACCTGGCCATAGTTGGGCTGTTGGCCATTACAGCTCTATACACTGTCGCAGGTATGACTAAAACAAGGGGTGATACTGGGAGACGTGGTGGGTGGGGCCATAGCGCACCCTAACTTTTCCTGACCCTTCTTCTCATGTTTCTGTGTGTTGAGAAAACTTACTCGTTACCTGAAATAATAAGATTCTCTTGGCCATTATGCGAAGGACTTTCAGGGTTGCTTGGTAAGAGCAAGAATTTAAAAGATGCACCACAATTGTGTTTTCTCCAACCCATGTATTCTAGAACTATTTACTGAGAATCTACCAGTACTGAGCATGTGCATTCACATGCATTATACCAGGCTGGTTAATAAGCTATTGTGATTTTGAAGCCTGAGGTCAGGTCAGAGTGTTTTCCCTTTCCCCCTCAGATTTGTGTACTAGGGGAGTGCCCAGGTCATGGTAGGGCCTTGACAAGTATCTGTTTTTGAATATTAATCCTCTCATCTTCCCCAGTTTCACTCTTTTCTGCTTCCTATATATTACCTACTATATAGTACCCACTATGTGCCAGATAACATGGTAGGAAATGGGCAAAGGTGTAAACAAGATAGACAAAAACCTCATCTCCAGAGTAACTTACATTCTAGTGGGGAAGGAGAGACAGACAACGGACAAGAAAATCAATAAATAATGTGAGGGTAGATTACTCTAACCAGATAAGTGCTCTGAAGGGAAATAAGCTGGGTGAGGAGATGGGGAATAATGGAGAAAATTTTTTCTTATCAAATGCTCAAATAAGACCTCTCTAAGGTGAAATTACAACCAAATTTAAATGGTACCCATGAGTTCATGGGAAGGGAATTCCAGGCAGAGGAGGAGGGCGACTGTAAAGACTTAGAGATGAGAGTGTGAACAGCAAAGGAGTCAATGTGCCAGAAGTTGAATAAGTGGCTACATAAGGTTGTATGCTACTCAACTCCAAGAGGTACCATTCACACAAACCAGAGTAATAATGGCACCCCCAGCCTTATGCTCTGTAGCTGCCCTGATGACACAAGAAGAGTAGAGAAAAAGGCAGGGATCAGAGCTTTGAAGGGAAAATAATGAACCTGGAGTTTGCTCTAAGTGCCATGGAACACAACTGGAGGCTCCAAAGAACAAAATGATAAAATCTAACAGATGCAAAAGCCTTGGCTGAGTTCTCAGAACTAATAGAAGCCATGTGCCTGGAGCATGGGGGAAGGGGAGGGGTGTTGGCTGGGCTTTCCCTCCATGTGGGCCATTATCCTCCTTCTTAGACTTGGCGGTCTTGGGGCAATAGAAGAATAAGAGCAGAGCTGCAGGCCCTTGAGGCTTAGGCTTGGAATTGCACAATAGAATTTCCAAGCAATTCACATGGGCAAGCCCATATGTGAGAGGTAGAGAAATCGAGTACACCTAAGTGTGAAAGTCACATTGCAAGATGGACATGCACACAGGGAGGAGTTACTGCAAACAGTCAACACTAGGAAATCCCCTGTCAGGTCTTGACCTTTGGGGTTCCCTCTCTATGACCCAGAGTACCTCCTCTTTATCAGAATCCTGGACCCTCACCTCAGTTCTCACTCCCCCAGGTGGCCTGGCTGCTGTGATCTACACGGATGCTCTGCAGACTCTGATCATGCTTATAGGAGCACTCATCTTGATGGGCTACAGTAAGTGGAGTCCCAGCGTTCCCTTGGGTGGATAACAGTACCTCTCTGTTTTCATTACTCTGATCAGCGAACGTAGCTATTGAAAGCACACTGCTTGGGGACTTCTGTGGTATGTGTTTTGCTTGAGGCATGGTTATTTGGCTGAAAGAGTACTGTGGCTTATCATGAAAACTTACTGGCTCTTTAAAGTAAAAGTTAATGCCTCTTTCTATATAGTAATATAGAAAACGAATGAGAAAAGAAGGAAGGAATGAAAAAAAAAAGACAAGGGGATAAAGGGACAACTCTTCCTTACAGAATAATTCCAATTACTCAATGCAGATAGAGTAAGGGAAATAGAAATCACATTATCACGTCTCAGTAATAACTGCTCCAGGTAAGATCCGAGGGTCATTGCTAATGTTGGTAGGCAGAAAACAACATTGCTTATGCTGTTTACGCAGAAGCAGGAAAGCTGTATACTCTCAAAGTATTATGCCAAAAATGTTTTTTATTTATGAGGAGAAAGGGACCAGCAGGTGGCGTGGTGGTTCAGGTGTTGGACTACCAATGGCTGACTGTGGTTCAAGTCCCAAGCTTGGCAGCTTGTTTTCTCACTTTCCCTCTCTCTCTCTAGTCAAATTAAAAAATAATAACACTTTTTAAAAATTACATAATTCTTAAAAAACATTATGAAGAGAAAAATAGTTGCTTTACAGTGGAGACACCTGGCATATACTACCATAACTAAGTGATCGAGTAGTATATATGGTACACCAAGAAGGAAACACCATCACCTCTCTGTTGTCCTTGCCAGAAATATAGAACCTCAACTTAATCAGGGTAGTAAACCTCAGACAAATCCAAGATGAGGGACATTTCACAAAAGAATTAACTAGTATGCAGAAATGTCCAGGGCATGAGAAACAAGAAAAGACTGAGGAACTATCACAGAGTGGTGAACACTTCAGAGATACAAAGAATAAATGCAATGGGGGATTGTGGGTTGGATCCCCAAAGAGAAGAAGAGCATTTGTAGTGAAATTTGAAGTCTGCAGTACAGTTAATAGTATTGTACCAATTTTGTCTTAGTCCATTTGGGCTGCTATAATAAAATGCCATGAGTTGAACAGTTTATAAACAAGAAATAGGTATTTTTCATGGTTCTGGAGGCTAGGAAGCCCGCATTCAAGGGTCTTGGCAGATATGGTGTCTGGTGAGGGGACTGTTCCTCGTGGATAGTGCCTTCTTGCTATAAGGGGCTAGCTAGCTTTCTGGGGTCTCTTTTATAAGGGCACTAATCTCATTCTCATGAGGGCTCTAATCACATCCTGAAGGCCCACCTCCTTGGAGAATAGGATTTCAATGTATAAATGTAGCAGGGAGTGGACAAATAGCAAAAGTGAATTTCTTAGTTTTGATAAGTGTACTATGGTCACTTAAGATGATAACATCTAAAGAGTATATAAAAACTTTCTGTACTACTTTTTTTCAGAGAGAGGAAGCTTTGCTATAGGGCACGTACATGCACTTGCTAGAGAGACAGAGAGACAGAAAGTGAGAAATCATCTCCCGGAGGGATGGTCACACTGCAATCCCTTCTCCTCCATTCTCCTCTTGGGATTTTGGGCATGCATGCACATGCATTGGGCGTGAATTTTAAGCTGCCAAGTCTAAGACACAAACCATGGTCAACATGTGGGTGTACAGCAACATAACCATTATGCCATCTGCTGGTCCCCAATAAATAATTATTAAAAAAAAAAAACTAAATCATTATTAAACCTACTGCTAGGTCTTACTATTTAATGGAGCAAAGTTATATTTTGGTGATTGTTCTTAATATACTTGGTTTCTTTACAATCCTACGTATTTTATAGTGTGCATTTAGAATTATTATTCTGAGAAGCAATCTATAGTAACTACTCAAGTCATTTTTTAAAATAAGGAAGATGGCAGCGACCAGCAGGTGGCATGGTGGTTAAGGTGCTAGCCACTCCCACATGGCCAACCATGGTTTGAGTCCCAGACCTGGTGGCTTGCTTTCTCTCTCTCTCTCTCTCTCTCTCTCTCTCTCTCTCTCTCTCTCTCTCTCTCTCTCTCTCTCTCTCTCTCTCTCTCTCTCTCTCTCTCTCTCTCTCTCTCTCTCTGTGTGTGTGTGTGTGTGTGTGTGCTGCTCTCTGGCCAAATTAAAATAAACAAATGAATAAATAAAAATGAAATAAATAATTTTAAATAAAAATAAGGAAGATGGGATCAGCTGTTGGCGTAATAGCTATGTCACTGGACTCCCATGTAGTCAACCACTGTTCGAATCCTGGACCCAGTGGCTTAAACTCACGCCAGGCACGTGTGCATGCATGCCCAAGATCCTGAGAGGAGAATGGAGGAGAAGGGATTGTGGTGTGGCCATCCCCCCTGGGAAGTGATTTCTCACTTTCTGTCTCTCTGTCTCTCTCTGTCTTTCTGGAGAGTGCATGTGCTCTGTAGCAAAAACCTCTCCAAAACAATAATAAAAATAATAATAACATAAAATAAGGAAGAAAGAGAAAAGGGGCTAAGAACCCAGAAGAGACCAACTTTCCTTGGTAGCTCTGCTCTTATTAGGATTTCAGTGATCTTCAACTGTCCCCTTATCACTTGCTATTGATGCACTGAGACCTTGCCAAATTTGGCTTCCTCTGAATTCCAGGTTTTGCTGCAGTTGGTGGGATTGAAGGCCTGAAGGAGAAGTACTTCTTGGCCTTGGCTAGCAACCGGACTGAGAACAGCACCTGCGGGCTGCCCCGAGAAGACGCCTTCCATATTTTCCGAGATCCACTGACATCTGATCTTCCATGGCCTGGAATTTTATTTGGAATGTCCATCCCATCCCTCTGGTACTGGTGCACGGATCAGGTACAGGCTGGCTAAGTGAAATTCTTTCCCTTCTTTATGCTTCTTTCCTTGGGGGGGCCGAGATCTATGTTTCCTCCCTCCTGTCTTCTCATTTGCGTTTCCCCGCCTCCTTAACTAGTCCTCCATTTCTCCTGCTCTAACATGTTATTCTGCTTCTTGATGGATTTCTAAGGAGAAATCCAAAACTGCTGCTATGTGCCAAGGAGAAAACTTAATACCTCTTGATAAATCTCTGGGAAGGTCCAGTAAACAAAAAGGCGATGATAAATGTTAAAGGGAGGTTAAAATTTATATTGGAGGTCACTTGTTTAAAAATACTCACTGGGTGTTCTCTATGTACCATGCATTCCTCCAAGCACTTAAACACCAAGAACAAACAAAAGTCTGAGCCCTCCTCCTTGTGGAGCGTACCTTCTTCCACTGGGTGTAGACAGAGACAGTAAATAAGCAAATTATGTGAGAGGTTAAAAAGTGACAGGTATCAAGAAAAAAGCAGAGTGAGATCAAGGGACTTGACAGAGAATGCAATTTAAAGGAGGGGAGTGAGGAGAGGTGTGACTGAGAAGTGACCTTTCGGCAAAGACTCTGAAGGAGGAAAGTGGGTGCTTCCCACAATTGTAGGAAGAAGAGTTGGTGCAGAGGGAGCAGCCAGAGTGAAGGCCCTCAGGCAACTCTAACTGGTGTGAAAATGAAATGAGAAAAGCACACAGCAGTGCAGTGTGCATAAGTCCTTTTGTGTTCAAAGGGGGAGAAGAGTTCCCATTTTTCATTTGTATGAGCGTGAACTCGGTGGGTGAGGAGATGGGGCAGCTAAGCCAGGACAGATGGGGCTTTTCCTGCACCCCTGCTTAAACTTTCTCAAGTTTGTTTGTTCGTTTTGAGAGGTTGTTGCTATAGGGCACTGGCACTTGCTCGCCAGAGAGACAGAAAGAGACAGAAAGTGAGAAATCATCCCCAGGGGGGATAGCCACCCCACAATCCCTTCTCCTCCATTCTTCTCTTGGGATCTTGGGCACGCATGCACATGTGCCTGGCTTGAGTTTAAGCCACCGGGTCTGGGACTCGAACCTCAGTCGACTACGTGGGAGTTCAGCGACATAGCCTTTACACCAACTGCTGTTCCCAAACTTTCTCAAGTTTTAAACCAAGTTATTATCACCTATTCAAATGTTTTGTTTGTTTTGTTTTTCTGTTACATTAAAGACTGGAAATCTGTGAACCATTTTTAGAATTATTTATTTAATTTTATTTATTATTATTTTAATCTGACCAGAGAAAGGGAGAGAGAGAAAGGGAAAGTGAGAAAGCAAGCCACCAGGTCAGGGATTTGAATTGTGGTCAGCCATGTGAGAGTTTAGTGCCTTACCACCACACCACCTGCCAGTCCCTGACACTGCCTCTTTGAGAGAGAGAGAGAGAGAGAGAGAGAGAGGAAACCCTTTCCCTGCCTTAGCAAATCTCACATGAGAGAGACTGTGAGACAGTAAAGGGTAACAGCTTGGACTTCAATTTTTTTTCAAAGAATTATTTATTTTAATTTTATTTATTCATTTATTTCATTTTGACCATAGAGAGAGAGGGAAAGTGACAAAGCAAGCCTCCAGGTCTAGACTCAAACCATGGTCAGCCATGTGGGAGTGTCCAGATCCTTGTCCACCATGCCACCTGCTGGCCCCTTGGACTTCAAATTTAACAGGCCTATGGTCAAGTTCAGGTGGCATTACCTTGGGACATTAACATCTCTGAGTCTCTGTCTCCTTGTCTATTAAATAGTATTAATAATAGTTACAAAAAAGGGATAAATGAGGGATTTCCAGATCTTTTGTTGGCAGAGACATTTAATGAACAAATAAATAAATCATTAAGAATATTTACATTTTCACATTGGTTTATGCTTTTGCTCTTGACACACTGTATTTATTAATTTGTACAGTAACTCCTTGAGATTCCTCAAAACTTTATTAGCAGAGATTCTAGAGTGTACCTCTTCAAGGCCACCTCCAACCTGCCCCATATTATTCAAGACCTGGGGGACTTAATTCAAGATGATTCTAGCTCCTTGCAAATTGACAGGCAGGGCATGAGGGCCCAAAAGCCCAAGGCTTCCTCTGGCGCTGTGACTTTGGTCTTAACCATACAGTGTTAACTGTTGAGACAGATCCTATAGAATCCAAAGAATGTGTCAGTTCCCTGTGGTGGCCTGACCCAGGAAACGCACTGTATCTGGGTTTAATCTAGAACAGAAGGCAAACCAACATTCACTGTTCAGCATGACTGAGAGCATGTTCCAGATGGTCCTAGGCAGAGACCAGAAAGGTAAGTAATTAATAACTGATGACAGTAATGGCATTTAGACATTTATTGTTGCCATATGACTTGCCAGTCACGGATCTACACATTTTGTATGGATTAACTCAGTTCATCCCTGTAACATTCCTGTGAGGTATGTTCCATTGTTTGAATCTGAGAGTTGTCCAGGGTGATGACCTCCTCTTTGGGCTTGTGATTATTTCCTCTTCTTTATTCCCTCCCCCCTTTGGGAGTAGAGAGGTATTTCTGACATAGTTCTGTCACAGTCCTCCTTCCCTAGCCTCTCAGCAAGGACTTCCACCATACCTAGCCTATGTATGTATTCTTGTGATGTTCTTGAAAGTAGATCTCGAGTTCAGTTTTAACTCCTCAATAGATCTTTGAGGAGAATGATAAATAACATCTTGTTGGGAAAAAAGTGACCTGGGGCTAGATGTTGGTACAAGGGGAACATGATGCTCTGTGAGGCCAATCCACATGGAGAGATTCATGTCTAGAGGCCTCTGTAAATGTACCAGGCGCACACGTGCAACCATGCCTAGGTACACACCACCATAGGTACATACCCAACCTATTTAGGTTGGACCAAGAACCAAAACCAGGCCTCCCATGTGGCCTCAACGACTGTGTTCAGCACCCTCCTGCTTGAAACTCTGAGGATGAGTCACAACCATCTCTCTCTCTCTCTCTCTCTCTCTCTCTCTCTCTCTCTTTTTTTAAATTGCCACACGGTACATGCAGTTGACAGAGGGAGAGAAAGTGAGAAAGTACCCTCCATGGGGCATGGTCATATCATAATCCCTTCTCCATTTCTCCCACCTCTCAGGATTTTGAGTATGTATGTACATGCATCCAGCATGTTTTCCAAGCCTCTGAGTCTTGGATTTGAAGTGCACAGTTGGCCATGTGAGATCCAGCTGCCTTAACCACTGCCACACTACTGACTGGATCAACAACCCTCTTAAAATGTGTTTATTGCCTCTGTGTTTTCCAAGCCTCTGAGTCTTGGATTTGGCCATGTGGGATCCAGCTGCCTTAACCACTGCCACACTACTGACTGGATCAACAACCCTCTTAAAATGTGTTTATTGCCTCTTAAATTCACTTTTGGAGATTGTGTTTCATGATAATAGAAGACAGAATTCTTTTCAATCACAGCTTTGGATCTCCAATAGAAAGGGCTTTGATTTACGAAGCTATTGGGTTGTTGGAAAAGTCATGACTTATTTTTCTATGCAAAAATGAGTCATGGCTTTTCTAATGACTCAATATAAATGCTTTCCTGTTCGTTTCTTCCAGTACTTTAATGAAGCAATAAGAAGTATGCTGCATTTATGGGACCAGCAGATGGCATAATAGTTACATCACTGAATTCCCATGCAGCAGTCAACTGCTATTCAAGTCCCAGACCTGGTGACTTAAAGCTCACACCAGGGGCGTGTGCCTGCATGCCCAAATTCCCAAGAGGAGAATGGAGGAGAAGGAATTGCCGCGTGGCCATCCCCCCTCCCCTGGGGGGGGGTAGTGATTTCTTGCTTTCTATCTCTCTCTGTCTCTCTGGCAAGCACATATGCCCTATAGCAAAAATCTCTCTTAAAAACATTTTTTAATTATTTAATTTTAAAATTAATTATTTATTTAATTTTATTTATTCATTCATTTATTTTACTTCGACCAGAGAGAAAAAGAGAAAGCCACTAGGTCCAGGACACAAACCATGGTCAACCATGTAGGAGTGTCCAGTGCCTTAGTCACCACACCACCTGCTGGTCCCTAATTATTTAATTTTATATGTGGTAATTCAATGCCTTAATTACCATGCCACCTTGGGACCAGCAGTTGGCATAATGGCTATGTCGCTGGACTCCCATGTAGTCGACCACAGTTCAAGTCCAGGACTGGGTGGCTTAAATTCATGCCGGGCGCATGTGCATGCATGCCCAAGATCCTGAGAGGAGAATGGAGGAGAAAGGATTGCAGCATGGCCATCCCCCCTGGGGGTGATTTCTCGCTTTCTCTCTCTCTGGCAAGTGCACATGCCCTACAGCAAAAAACTCTCAAAAATACAAAACAAAACAAAACAAAATTACCATGCCACCTACCATCCCCAGAGTCTAAGTAACCTAAGTATTTTTACTTTATTTAATGGTCACAACTGCCCTAGAAATATTTCCATTTTATAGATGAGAAAACTGAGGCAAAGGAAGTGAAGTAGGTTGCCTAAGGTCACATAGCCAGGAAGTTGAGAAAGAATTGAAACTAAGCTGTCTCCAGAGTTGGCACACAGAAACCAGACCTGGCCCAGTTAGATGAAGGGACTTATCCTGGATCATCAGAAAGTTTCTCTCTCTCTCTCCATTGGCTGTTTTTTTCCCTCTTAGATGACATCAGTCTGAAGGAGGATCTCCCAACAAGATGCAGCCTGCAGCTCTAAGCTACCTTTACAGTTACAATTCTTTTTCTTTTATTTATGTTATAGTAATCTTTTATTTAACTTGCCCATCAATTGAATGTTTTCAATTTTCAAGAATAACTTTTAAATTATGTTTCCTGATTTACAAATAATCATTGTACATCTTTGTCGTGCACAGTATGGTTTTACAAAGCATGCATACAGTGTGTAGTAATCATACCAAGGACATAGACATCTGTATTGTTTTCAACACTGAACATTATGTAGTGCAATACATTCAATAATAGGTCTACTAGTATTTTTTCTTTGTGATAGAAACTGTGTGTGCACATGAGAGGAAGAGAGACAGAAAAGCACCCTCCACAGCATCTGGTCATGCTACAATTCCATTCCTCCAGTCCTCCAGCATGTCAGATCTTGGGCACTCTCTTGAGTGACAGGCCAGGGATTTAAACTATGCTTGTCATGGGGGGTCTGGCTGCCCTTGAGCATTCTCTTGAGTGACAGACCAGGGATTTAAACCATGGTTGTCATGGGGGGTCTGGCTGCTCTTGAGCAGCACATTACCACTGCACCATTGAGCCAGACTCAACCTAGTAGTCTTAATGAGCTGGCAGTTCTAATGGAGGCTATAGGGGGTACAGTGCCTGTTTTCCTTACTTTTTTTATTATTATTATTATTTTTTGTATGTGTGAGAGATTTCTACTATAGGGCACATGTGCTTGCTGGAGAGACAGAGAGATGGACAGAGAAAGTGAAAATAAAAATAAAAAAATAAAAAAGCCACAATTCCCTCTTTTCCATTCTCCTCTTGGGATTTTGGGCATACTTGCACACACGCCCTGCATGAGTTTGAAGCCACTGGGTCTGGAACTTGAACTACAGTTGGCCGTGTGGGAGCCTAGCACCTCAACCACTACGCCACCTACTAGCCCTTCTTTATCTTCTTTAGGAAGACGTTCTATGGTGAGTTATCTTTGGACTACCTTGGGTACATGTTTTTCCTTAACCAGTCAGAGAGAAGAAATGATGCTGTGGAGACTCTAATTGGCCAAATCCAACCCATTTCTCGCTTTCTCTCTCTCTGGCAAGTGCACATGCCCTACAGCAAAAAACTCTCAAAAATACAAAACAAAACAAAACAAAATTACCATGCCACCTACCATCCCCAGAGTCTAAGTAACCTAAGTATTTTTACTTTATTTAATGGTCACAACTGCCCTAGAAATATTTCCATTTTATAGATGAGAAAACTGAGGCAAAGGAAGTGAAGTAGGTTGCCTAAGGTCACATAGCCAGGAAGTTGAGAAAGAATTGAAACTAAGCTGTCTCCAGAGTTGGCACACAGAAACCAGACCTGGCCCAGTTAGATGAAGGGACTTATCCTGGATCATCAGAAAGTTTCTCTCTCTCTCTCCATTGGCTGTTTTTTTCCCTCTTAGATGACATCAGTCTGAAGGAGGATCTCCCAACAAGATGCAGCCTGCAGCTCTAAGCTACCTTTACAGTTACAATTCTTTTTCTTTTATTTATGTTATAGTAATCTTTTATTTAACTTGCCCATCAATTGAATGTTTTCAATTTTCAAGAATAACTTTTAAATTATGTTTCCTGATTTACAAATAATCATTGTACATCTTTGTCGTGCACAGTATGGTTTTACAAAGCATGCATACAGTGTGTAGTAATCATACCAAGGACATAGACATCTGTATTGTTTTCAACACTGAACATTATGTAGTGCAATACATTCAATAATAGGTCTACTAGTATTTTTTCTTTGTGATAGAAACTGTGTGTGCACATGAGAGGAAGAGAGACAGAAAAGCACCCTCCACAGCATCTGGTCATGCTACAATTCCATTCCTCCAGTCCTCCAGCATGTCAGATCTTGGGCACTCTCTTGAGTGACAGGCCAGGGATTTAAACTATGCTTGTCATGGGGGGTCTGGCTGCCCTTGAGCATTCTCTTGAGTGACAGACCAGGGATTTAAACCATGGTTGTCATGGGGGGTCTGGCTGCTCTTGAGCAGCACATTACCACTGCACCATTGAGCCAGACTCAACCTAGTAGTCTTAATGAGCTGGCAGTTCTAATGGAGGCTATAGGGGGTACAGTGCCTGTTTTCCTTACTTTTTTTATTATTATTATTATTTTTTGTATGTGTGAGAGATTTCTACTATAGGGCACATGTGCTTGCTGGAGAGACAGAGAGATGGACAGAGAAAGTGAAAATAAAAATAAAAAAATAAAAAAGCCACAATTCCCTCTTTTCCATTCTCCTCTTGGGATTTTGGGCATACTTGCACACACGCCCTGCATGAGTTTGAAGCCACTGGGTCTGGAACTTGAACTACAGTTGGCCGTGTGGGAGCCTAGCACCTCAACCACTACGCCACCTACTAGCCCTTCTTTATCTTCTTTAGGAAGACGTTCTATGGTGAGTTATCTTTGGACTACCTTGGGTACATGTTTTTCCTTAACCAGTCAGAGAGAAGAAATGATGCTGTGGAGACTCTAATTGGCCAAATCCAACCCCTGGATAAAGGAGTAGGGAAGGCACAGTATGGGAGTGAGGGACTGAGAATAGAAAAGAGATATTCAAAGAGAAGCCAAGATTCTAAGCCTAGGACATCTTCCAAGAAGTCTTGCACACGTAGTTTGACTTGAGAGAAAGTCATCTCAGCTTCCAACCACCCTCGCTGTTTTCCAGGTGATTGTTCAGCGGACTCTGGCTGCCAAGAACCTGTCTCATGCCAAAGGAGGTTCTCTGATGGCCGCATACCTGAAGGTGTTGCCACTTTTCATAATGGTGTTCCCTGGTATGGTCAGTCGTGTCCTTTTCCCAGGTGAGCAGATGGTTGGGAAGAGAGGTCAGTGTGTCAGTCCCTGTGAAGTGTTTCAAACATATTACTGACTGCCCAAGAGAATGCGACACCAGTCCTTCCTGATTGGACTGAGAAGACTCCGTCCCACCATCCACTGGCTCTATGCTGTTTCCTAACCTTGGTCCAATGGGCAAGTACTGCAAGTGACCCAGGCCAAATTGAGTGGAGACCCATCCAGGCCTGTGCCTGAACTATATCTTTTCTTTTCTTTTCTTTTCTCTTTCTTTCTTTCTTTCTTTCTTTTTTTTTTTTTGTTATAGGGCTCGTACCCTCGCCATAAATACAGAGAGAGACAGAGAGATGACAGAGAGATAGAAAGTGAGAAATCACACCCCAGAGAGATGGCCATACCGCAATCCCTTCTCCTCCATTCTCCTCTCGGGATCTTGGGTATGCACACGCATGCGCCCAGCACGAGTTTAAGCTACCAGATTCGGGACTCGAACCACAGTCGACTACATGGGAGTTCAGCGACATAGCCATTACACTAACTGCTGGTCCCATGAACTATATTTTCGAAGCCACAAACTGTGCTTAAGTCTTGTGGTTCCAGATGGCAGTTTCCATAAGTCTCATGTAAAGAGTACTCTCAGTGGTTTGGTAAATTTGGCCCAATGGTACATCGTTTTTTTGTTTGTTTGTTTTTTGTTTTTAAACAAAAATTAGGGACCAGCAGATGATATAACAGTTATGTTGCTGAACTCCCATGTAGTCGACTGTGGTTTGAGTCCCTGACCCAGCAGCTTAAAACTCACGCCAGGTGCATGTGTGTGAGCACCCAAAATCCCGAAAGGAGAATGGAAAGGAGGGGATTGGGGTCCAGCCATCCCCGCTGGAGGGGGGGATGATTTCTTGCTTTCTGTCTCTCTGTCTCTCCAGTGAGTACACATGCCCTATAGCTAAAATCTCTTTCTAAAAACAAGTAATAATGTTTTTTTTAAATCAGAGGATTTCAAAGGTTATTGAAGTATTTGCCTTAATCTCTGCTTGTTAGTTTTTTTAAAAGAATTATTTATTTACTTTTATCCATTCATTCATTTTTTTAGTTTTTTAAAAATTTGGCCAGAGAGTTACAGAGAGAGAGAGAGAGAGGGAAAGTGAGAAAGCAAGCCACCAGGTCCAGGACTCGAACCGTGGTCAGTCATGTAGGAGTGTCCAGCACCTTAACCACCATGCCACCTACTGGTCCCTGCTTGTTAGTTTTTAATAAAGGGATTGGTTTGTGCCCTGGGGATAAACAATACTGAGGTGCGGGCTATGCTATTGGGAATCCCTGTGATGTCAGGAACTAGTGACCTTCAGAGAAGAAAGCTCCTCCCTTTCCTCTCAATCTGTGAGCTCTCTTCCGTATCCTCTAGGGCTGTGATGACCTGAAGGGGAGTATAAGCAGGAAGCTCCCTTCTTTATGCCTTATCCTTCAGCATTATCTTTAGCACACAGAAGTAAAGAAAGGGTTGGATGAAATGGTGAGCTAGATGGCTCAGAAGTTTTATCAAAATAATTTAGGACCCTTTGGATTAGGAGTGAAGAGTTGGGGAAGAGGATCTGCTATGGCAGCATAAGTGGTAGAGCACCTCTGCACATGGCGGGGGCCACGTGGGAGGCCCAGGTTCAGATCCTGGACCAGCCTGAACAGGCAGAGCATTGTGTGTGTCCGCAATCCTAGCTACCTGGGAGGCTTAGCAGGAGACTGCAAAGGTGAGACCCTATAAAAAATACCCACCTCTCCCACCCCCGCATTAAAAAAAAAAATAGAATTGGGGAAGGGAACTGGGGGCTCCATCCATAGGGCTAGATTCTGGGATTACGCTGTTCCAGCCCATGTAGGATGAAGAACCTAGACGGTCACTGGTGTGGCTTTCAGGAAAGGGGCACAAGGCTTGGAGAAAGGTCATGGGAATGAAACCTGGAATTTGGGGGTTGTGTTTGTTAGAAAACATACAGCTGTTGGGCAAGGCTTGACGTATGTATAAGAACACGTGAGTTAAGACAACCAGCGTTTCTCTGCACTTGCTCAGAGACAGTCCCTATGAAAAGAGTTTTATAGCAGAGAGTGATGGTTATGCATGTGGACTCTGATCTGGACTGCCCAGGCCTGAGTTCTGGCTCTTATGAACCGTGCGGCCATAGCTAAGTTACTTAGTTCTCCCTTTGCCTCCATTTTCTCGCTTGTAAAATGGGAAAAGTTCTTAAGGATGAAAGCAGCCCCTGGCACATGGCAGGTGAGTAAGTGTTCACTAATTTTATTTTATACACGTATTACCTCAGTTCTTCCTCAAAGCAACCTTATGAGGTAGGTACTATCATTGTGATTTCCATCTTACAAGATGAGGGAACTGACGCTCAGAGAAATGTATCCATTCACTCATTTATTTATTCTCTTATGCATTCAGTGAGCACTTGAAAAGCCTT
Source organism: Tupaia belangeri chinensis (assembly GCF_000334495.1). NCBI lineage: Eukaryota > Metazoa > Chordata > Mammalia > Scandentia > Tupaiidae > Tupaia > Tupaia belangeri. The sequence continues at coordinate 1,596,135 of NW_006159707.1, read as the reverse complement.
ATTCTAGAAGACACTGACAATCCATAAGAGAAAAGATATATAGTATACCTGCTGTAGTAGGGCTTAGATTCTAGTGGTGGAAGAAGTAGATAGAAATAAATAAATAAATGGGAACATTATTGATTGTGCTAAGTGTTGTAAAGAAAATGCACAAGGGGACAGCAAAGGGAATGCTGGGCAGTTGATAATTCTTTTTCTTTTCTTTTCTTTTCTTTTCTTTTTTTTTTTTTTTTTGCTATAGGGCACGTGCACTCACCAGAAACACAGAAGGAGAAAGTGAGAAATCACCCCCTGGGGGGGGAATGGCCACACTGCAATCCCTTCTCCTCCATTCTCCTCTTGAGATTTTGGGGATGCATACAATGTGCCTGGTGTGAAGTTCAAGTTGCTAGGTCTAAGATTTGAACCACAGTTGGCCATGTGGGAGTCTAGCACCTTAACCACCGTGCCACCTGCTGGCCTTGGGCAGTTGCTTCTTCTAATAGAGTTTCCAAGGAAACTCCTCTCTGAGGAGGCAACAGTTGATCCAGGCAGATATATTTTAGAGTGGAGTCAACCAGATTAATGATGGGTTATATGTGGAGATTAAGGAAAAAAGAACTTTGAGTTTACTCACCCATTGTGACTTGCTAGAAGTTACTGACCTCGTGCTGGGTGAGCCAGGATTTCAACCTAGATATACCTGAATCTTAGTCACACAAATCACATGAAACCTTGGATTGATATCTAGAAGATCATTATAACAAGACCCTGATAAGAGGCCAGACAGTGGTGCAGTGATAAAATGTGAAGCTCTGCAAGACAATTCCGTGTAGGACTGTTCCTGATTCAAGTCTGGAGACCTCTGTGAATATGCTAGGCACATATTTGCCCATGATATGGGGCTGACTAAAGGATGGTAGTGGATTTTGGTGTCAATACTCCCTTGAGGGTGCTGTCTTTAAGAGGTCCACTGTCCAAGGGAGGCCAGATCCAACATGGCAACCACGGTTCAAGTCTCCTGGTAAGATTAAGGCACACCTGGCATACACACAAGTGCCCAGGATCTGACAGACTAGAGAATGGGAGAAAGGGGATCACATCATTCAGGTGCTCATTTCTCTCTCACACACACACTCTCGTGTGTGTATACATGCACATTTTATCATAAATAAAGGGGAAAATGTTATTAAGGGGGGGTAGGGGATCAGCAATTAGCGTAATGGCTATGTCGCTGGACTCCCACGTAGTCGACCGTGGTTCATGTCCCGGACCCGGTGGTTTAAAACTCATGCCGGGTGCATGTGCGTGCATGCCCAAGATCCCGAGAGGAGAATGGAGGAGAAGGGATTGCAGTGTGGCCATCTCCCCTGGGGGGTGATTTCTCGCTTTCTGTCTCTCTGTCTGTCTCTGTCTGTCTGGCGAGCGTACGTGCCCTATAGCAAAAAACCTTCAAAAAAACAAAAGGGGGAGGGGTAGCAGGTGGCATGGTAGTTAAGGTGCTGGATTCCCACATGACTGACCAAGATTTGAGTCCTGGATCCAGTGGCTTGAAAATCAACAAATAAATATATAAATAAATGAGAGAAAAAAATGACCTTATCTCTTAACATTTGGTCAACCAATCAATAATTGTCATTAAATGACACATAACTATGAGACTTAACAGAGACTATGTTGTTCTGTGAACCTAAGAATTTTTAAATATAGGTGATAAGTCTGGTACTCATGAAAAAAGTAAGAAAGCTATACATTAAAACACTCTATCAGGCTGGCCCCATAGCACAGTGGTTAAACGCAGTGCATAGAGACAGGACCCCACATGGCTGACCATGGCTTAAGTTTCAGCCCCAATAGCTTGAGAAATGCACTGGGCATATGAGTGCATGCCCAAATTCCTGACAGGATGAAGAAGTGGAGGGAAAGGATTGCAGCATGACCATGCCCTATAGAGGGGTGCTTCTTCTCTCTCTCACTTTCTCTCTCTCTTTGAGGGTATGCATTGTCTGGCAATAAAAGCAGAGAAACACAAGAACCCAACACGATCAGTAAAAACAATAAGAAGAAATTCTAGAGAGCAAGGTAGGGAAGGGGTTGAGATAGGCATTGTGCATTTGAAGACTCTCTCACCTGTGGTGGCCTAGCCCAGTGCTTCTCAAAGTGTGGTCCCCAGTCTGGCACTGTCTCCTTAGCAGTTGACAGAAATGTAGACTTTCAGGCCTATCCAGGACCTACAGAATCCAAATTCCTGGGAGAGGGGTCAAACCATTTTTGTTTGTTTGTTTAAGAATTATTTTTAAAATTTTATTAATTATTATTATTATTATTTTAATTTGACCAGAGAGGAGGGGGAAAGTGAGAAAGCAAGCCTCCAAGTCTGGTTCGAACTGCTTGGCTATGTGGGAGGTTAGCACCTTAACTGTCACACTACCTGCTGACCTGACATCTCTCTCTCTCATCTCTTTTTTAGAGAGAGATTTTGCTTATAGGGCACACACACTCACCAGAGAGGCAGAGAGAAAGTGAGAAATCAGTCCCCCAGGGGGGATGGCAATACCACAATCCTTTCTCTTCCATTCTCCTCTTGGGGTTTGGGGCACACATGCATTTGCGCCCAGTGGGATTTTCAAGTTGCTGAGTCTGGTACTTCAACCGCAGTTAGCCACATGGGAGTTCCAGAGCTTCAACCACCACACCACCTACTGACCTTGCATATTTTAAAAGAAATTTTAGATGAGAAGTAAAACAACCCTTGAAACAGTAAAGCACAAGAGTCTAGAAATGTACTTATTTATAAAGCTCATTTCCACCCTGAGCTTTGGAATAGACTAAGGGTTTGAGTCCTAGCCCTGATACCTACTAGCTGCATGATTTGGGGGAGCTACTCAACCTCTGGGCCTCAACTCACATGGCTTATTAACCCATTATTTAACCCCAGACAGGCGAGCAGCTGTAATTTCATGGTGGGTTATTGATCACAAGGATGTCAATTTCACTTATAATGTAGCTGAATTAACTTATTTCTATAAAACAAACTTTTTTTTTAGAGTGAATGAACAAACACAATTTTCTGCCACAAACATGTTTTATAAACCTTGTCATGTATTCCATGGTTAAAGGTTGCATTCCTAGCAGTTAAAATAAAAACTTTATAGTTAACAAATATCTCAGGGAAATTCTTGCTCCTTCTTGGTATACCTTGAAGAGAGGCAGAGTCCATATAGATAAGAACTTAAACAAGCCCTTTGGCCCACCTGGGAGGCTCCGTACAGTGTTCTGGCCATAATGTAAGTATTATCTTATCTTCTGCTAAGATTCTTCAGAAGAGTAATAAAAAGCCAAGAACTCTGACCCTATTGAGAGCATTTTTTGCAGTAAGATGGGTTCTTCTCAATACGTCTCATCAAATATTCTTTTGGTCCGCCATCTTAACGTTTTCCGAAATTGAACCGCAGTTTTAGAGGCATCTACTTTTACTCCACAGCAATTGACTCCATTTTCTCTCTCATTGGGGATGTTAGGGGAGGGGAAGTGTATGTGACAAGACATTATGGTAGGTGTGGAGGAGAGGAATTTTATACAAACTAGTTAGGCTTTGGGACTCCCAAAGGATGAAAGTTTAGGGCCATTTTAATTTTCTTTTTTTTCTTTTCTTTTTTTTTTTTAGGATTATTTATTGAGGGCTGGCAGGTGGTGTGGTAGTTAAAGTGCTGACTCCCACATGGTCAACCACTGTTTGAGTTTCAGACCTAGCAGCTTGCTCTCTCTCTCTACTCGCATCAAGTTAAAAAAATTAATAACAACAAATAAAATTAAGTAAATAAATGTTTTTTAAAAGAATTATTTCATTTTATTTACTACTACTGTTATTATTATTTTAATTTGCTGCAGGGCACATGTGCTCACCAGAGAGAGACAGGGGGAGAGAGAGAAAGTGGAAAGCAAGCCACCAGGTCTAGGACTCAAACAGTGGTCAATTATGTGAGAATCTAGTGCCTTAACTACTACGCCAC
>NW_006159707.1:1562732-1592112 GCF_000334495.1 Tupaia belangeri chinensis | reverse complement strand
GCTCCCCCATGTTAATTCCTTAGACCTTCTGAAGGCTACATTAGAAGAATAAATGAAGATACAAGAATACTGGATTTTTAAATTACAGTGTACTTTATATGTTTCTATTTACTAACTTATCATTTCTTTTTTTTAAGGATTTATTTATTTATTGTCATAGGGTGCATGCACCCACCAGAGATAAGAGAGTCAGAGAGATACAGAGAAAGAGAAAGTAAGCAATCACCCACCAGGACCAGTGTCTGCACTGCAATCTCTTCTCCTCCTTTTTCCTCTCGGGACTTTGGGTGCATGCACACACACACACACGCACACTTACCTGGAGTGATTTTCAAGTCACTGGGACCGGGACTCGAACTGAGGGAGTTCAGTTCCTTAACCACCACACCCCTCTGGACTCTCAAATTAACATTTGTAAGCCAACACAAATACAGAAACTAATTACATAATGTCATCTGGAAATATTGTGGAGTATCTGCATCTGAGGTCATTGGTGAATCCAAGGCCTCAGGTCAATGGTTATGATGACATTAATATTGCCTCAGAACCCAGCGGGAGGCTTGCACAAAGTGCAGGGTTCCAAGCCTGCCCCTACACTAGAGCTCAGAGTAGATCTCCCTCACCATAGAAGACAGGCTGAAAGGCATTGTCTTCTCTGAATGAGGAGAAAGGACTCGACCCTGTGGATTAAGCATAGGGAAGGGCTGGGAATTCTTTATGGGAGTTATACCTAGATTCACCTTGAAAAGTCAAAGCGACTCAGCTGGGGAAGGCCACCATAGGGGTGAATGGTATCAGATAGGCATTGGCATAGTGGTGAGTAACATTGTTTAGCTCTGGTATGAGGAGCTGGGAGAGACAGAAGGTGACCCAAAAAAGATGTCATCCAGACATGGGTGTCAAACCATCAGAACAACATGGAATATTCTGAAGGTCCTGTGGTGGAGGTTAGGACCTGAATGGGGTCACGATCAGACTTGCTAAAGATGAAAAAGCATTCTCTCCAGCTAGCAAATACCCCCATAGCAAAAAACCCCTATAAAATAAATAAATGAAAGAATTATTAATTTATTATTACTTTTAAATTTCCTATAGGGCATGTGCGCTTACCAGAGAGACACTGAAAAAAAATAAAGAGGGAAAGTAAAAAAACCAGCCAAAAGATCTGGGACTTGAACTGCAGTCAGCCATGTGGGAGTCCAGCCTCTTAATCACCATGCCACCCACTGGCCCCATCTGACATGATCTTGATGGGTAGTGATCATCTGAGATCATGGTCTTCTCTTTATCTACAAAATGTAAAAGTGATTTCTGCCTTCCTTATAAGGTTAAGAAAAGAAAAAAAGAATGTGATAGCCCACTCTCCCTGCAACTATTTTTTTACTATCTACTTTGACACACACTAGTAGAGATTTAAAAAATCTCCTCTTCTGGGGGCCAGCAGGTGGTGTGGTGGTTGGGGACTCCCTAAAACTCCCAAATGGCTGATTGTGGTTTGAGTCCCAGACCTGGTGGCTTGGGAATCACACCCAAATGTGTGTGTGTGTGTGTGTGTGTGTGTGTGTGTGTGTGTGCCCAGAATGCTAGTAAGAAAATGGAGGAGAAGGGATTGTGGCATGGCCCTTCCCACTGGGGGTTGATTTCTCACTTCTTCTCTGGCTTTCTCTGGTAAGTGCATGTGTTCTATGTGGAAAAAAAAAAAAGAAAAAGAGAAGAAAAGAAAAGAAAAGAAAAAATCTCCTCTCCTGTCTGTGAAACAGGAGGCTTATGCTTATGTGCTTGGGATGTGTCCACCATGATCATATGTAGAGAAGGAGGACTAGAGATGCCAGGAAGGCTAGATGGATTTACATAGAAAAACCAGAGAGCCACTCAGGAGAGAAAAGGAGTGCAGAAACAGGAGAGAGAAATTCCAAGCCAGACTTTGTCTGGAATGAGAAACAGCTTGTTGAACCACACGAGCTACTGAGAAGGAAGTGGGAAACAGAAAATTTTAAATGTTTGCCATGTGTCATGCAATGGCTTTCTCCTTCATACCGCCATGAAACTTCAGTAAAGATGTGCACTGCTTTTGGAAGATGTGCACTTCCGTTTTGGAAGTGGGCGGGATGGAGCTTAATGTAGGACACCGTGGTGAGACTGGCCACTAGGTGTCTCAGCTGTATCTGGGTTACGCTAAGGATAGCTAAAGCCAGTGCGAGACTGTGCAAAGTGCTTTAGTGTACTATCTCTGTCAATCTCACTACAATCTTAGGAACTAGAGTTAGGTTGTTACCCCAGTTTTCTCTGTGTTTTCTCTGCAGAGCAAGTGGCCTGTGCGGATCCGGATATCTGCCAGAAGGTCTGCAGTAACCCCTCTGGCTGTTCTGACATTGCATATCCCAAACTAGTGCTGGAGCTCCTGCCCACAGGTAACCTTCCCTCACCCCTGAGCTGAGTCCTCTGCAGCACCCAGAGGGGGGTTAATTAGCAGGCTCTGATCTGAGTAGGAACAGGATGGGAGGGCTATGAGCAGGCGAGGATGTTCTGGCCTCACGGGGGCTCTGCCTCCTCCACGCTGAGCTCATCAGGACTACTGGTATCTGGCCTGGGGCAACAGGGTCAGGAGGTGTTGGCAGGAAACCCTGAGGCCCACAGACCTCCTTTCTGCCCCCAGGGCTCCGTGGGCTCATGATGGCAGTGATGGTGGCAGCGCTCATGTCCTCCCTCACCTCCATCTTTAACAGTGCCAGCACCATCTTCACCATGGACCTCTGGAATCACATTCGGCCCCGGGCGTCTGAGAAGGAGCTCATGATTGTGGGAAGGTAAGGCCTTCTTAGTGGGGGCTGGGCAGGGCAGTGAGAAGTCCAGACACCCATGGGGGAGAGAGCTGTGCCAGCCCGGTGGCAAAGGCCAGCCTATGATTTCACCAGACTGACTCAGCCTCCTCTGACAGTCAAGATGAGCAACATTAGGACTCCATGAGCCAGTAAGCAAGCCATTCATTCATTCAAGAGATCACCAATGAGACCTACTATGTGCCAGGGACAGGGTGCAGAGAAGTGAAAAGGCAAGACTCAGTTCTTGCTTTCATGGAGCTAGAGACAGAGGAAGAGAAGGAGGAAGAGGAGGAGTAAACAAACCATTATAACCCTAATATGTTGTTACGGGGGGAATGAGGAGACCTAGACTTTAGAAGGGGCAGCCAACCTATGTTGGGTCCTGAGAGATGAATAGGAGTTAACCAGGTAAAAGGGAGGAGACTGTTTTGGGAATTTCAGGGAGGTTTCCATATCAAGATTTCTGCAAAGTCTAATGGGAGGAGTGAAAAAGACTAAAATAATTGGCATGCCAATTTTATGTAAATATATGCAAATAATCACTCTGGCGTTCTGTCACTGAGGAAGGTACATCCTAGGACTGTCTCAGACGTGGGTAGGAAAAGAATTCTTAGATATGACACTAAAAACACATTCACAATTCATAAAAGAAAAAAAAAGATATATTGGACCACATAGAAATTTAAAATATCTTCACTTTAGGAGACACCAATAAAAAAATGAAAAGACAGGGCTGGCCTTGTGGCACAATAGTTAAGTGCTATACATAAGAAAGATGGATCCCCCATAGTCAACCAGGGTTCAAGTCCTGGACCTGGCAGCTTGAGAAACATGCCAGGCTCAAAACACAGGTGTGCTCCAAATCCTGATGGATGGAGAATTGGAGGAAAACAGGATTGTAATGTGACCAGACACTGTTGGGAGGTGCTTTCTCTCTATGTGATGCTCATGTATACATGTTATGTTACCTAGCACATAAGGAAAAAAAGTTAACACACACACACACACATATGTATTTAATTTTAAGAGGTTTTTGCTGTACAGTGTGTGCACTTGCTAGGGGAGACAGTGAGAGGGAGAGTGAGAAATCACTCTCGGGACCAGCAGTTAGTGTAATGGCTATGTTGCTGGACTCCCATGTAATCGACCGCGGTTTGAGTCCCGGACCTGGTGGCTTAAAACTCACGCCGGGCATGTGTGCGTGCGTGCCCAAGATCCCAAGAGGAGAATGGATTGCGGCGTGGCCATCCCCCCTGTGGGGTATTTCTTGCTTTCTGGCTCTCTGTCTCTCTCTGTCCGTCTGGCAAGTGCACGCGCCCTATAGCAAGAAAGAAAGAAAGAAAGAAAGAAAGAAAGAAAGAAAGAAAGAAATCACTCCCCGGGGTATACAGTCACACTGTAATCTCCTTTCCATTCTCCTCCAAGGATCTTGGGCATGCACACACGCCCATGCACTCAGCATGATTTTCTCTTTTTTTTATTTTTATTTTTTAAAAAAATTTTTTGGAGAGGTGTTCACTATAGGGTCCGTGCACTCGCCAGACAGACAGAGAGAGACATAGAGACAGAAAGCGAGAAATCACCCCCCAGGGGGGATGGTCACGTCGCAATCCCTTCTCCTCCATTCTCCTCTCAAGATCTTGGGCACGCACGGCACATGCACCCGGCGTGAGTTCTAAGCCACTGGGTCTGGGATGCGAACTGCGGTCGACTACATGGGAATCCAGCGACATAGCCATTACGCTAACTGCTGGTCCCCTCTTTTTGTTTTTAATTTAAATTTATTTATTTACATTCATTCACTATACATCACCACAGCATACAAAATGAGATTTTTCCATCTAGAATGAGCATACTATAAAGTAGCACCTAGCTGGGGCTATGTAGCTTACTGCAGTCATCAAATAGGTATTTTTAATGCAGTATATTCCAGATGGATTTTCAAGCCACTGGATCTGAGACTCAAACCATGGTTGACCATCTGGGAGTCCAATGACATAATTGGTATGCCATCTTCTGGCCCCAACAATTATTTTTTTAAAAAAGAAAATGAAAAGACAAGTCATAGACTGGTAGAAAATATTTGCCAGTCATTTATCAGATAAAGGACTTGTCATCTCCAACATATGAATAATTCTTCTAACATAATAAAATAAGACTAGAAATCAAAAGATTTGGTAGATGTTTCTAACAAACACATGAAAAGATACTCAGTATCATTAGTCATTAGAGACATGCAAATAAAACTACAATAAGGCCAGGAGTGCTGATATATACCTATAATTTCAGCTACTTGGAGGTTGAGTCAGGAGGATCAACATAGTGAGACCATGTCTCAAACAGACAAACAAAGCTGCAATGGGATACCACTGCATACCCTTTAGAAATGCTGTAATCTAAAAGATAGATTAGAATGTGGAGAAATCGGAACTTTCATGCATTGTAGGTAAAGATATAAAATGGTTCAACTGTTTAAAACGGTTGGGTGGTTTCTCAAAATGTTAAGCATAGGGACCAGCAGATGGCATAATGGTTATGTTGCTGGACTCCATCGTAGTTGACTACAGTTCAAATCTTGTACCTGGCAGAACATTTTTCCAACAATAAAAAGGAATGAAATATCATGAAATACCAATACATGTTACAACATGGATAAACTTCCAGAATTATTATGTTGGGGGCCAGCTCGTGGCGGTTGGATCCCACAGGGCCATCTGTGTGCGTCTAGTCTTGGACTTGGTGGCTTTGAGAAATATCGCGTGTGTGTGTGTGTGTGTGTGTGTGTGTTGGCCATCTGTGTGCGTCTAGTCTTGGACCTGGTGGCTTTGAGAAATATCGCAGGTGTGTGTGTGTGTGTGTGTGTGTGTGTGTGTGTATGTTGAAAATCCCAAGAGGAGAATGGAGGAGAAGAGATTACAGTGTGGCCATCTCCCCTGGAAGGTGCTTTCTCACCCTTACCTCTCCCCGCATCTCTCTCCAGTGAGTGCATGTGCCTTATGGCAAAATTATGTTGGGCCAGCTGCAGTGGCACAGCAGTAAGGAAATACTTTGTGATTCTGGATCCACATGGGAAGGTCCTTGGCTTGCACTCCAAAGTCTCCTTGTACATGCTGGGCACACAGGCATGAGTGCTTGTGATCCAGGCCGGCTGAGGCTGGGGTTGGACTGCAGCATGGACTACACACCTGTTGGGGGTGCTTCCCTCTTTCTCTCTCACTGAAAACAAATAAGTAAATAAATAAATACACTTTTAAAAAAAGATAAAAGATAAAAATCAACTGAGCTTATTGAAAGAAGCCAGTCGTAAAAGACTACATGGTACCAATGTCCAGAAAAGGCAAACTCATAAAGATAGAAGGTGGATAATGGTTACTTGGAGTGGAAACAGAAATAAATTATAAATGGGCATGAGAAAACTTTTTGGAGTGGGGGATGTTCTAAATCTTGATCATGAAGATAGTTGCATGCCTTCAAAAATTTACTCAGTTACTGGGTGATGTCCTTACAACAGGTGGATATCATGGTACTTAAATTTTACCTCAATAAAGTTGTTAAAAGAGACAGAAGTAATTGTTCAGGGAAAGTGGTGCTGACATAGAACCTCTCTCTGTCTGGTGCCAGGGTGTTTGTGTTGCTGCTGGTGTTGGTCTCCATCCTCTGGATCCCTGTGGTCCAAGCCAGCCAGGGTGGCCAACTCTTCATTTACATCCAGTCCATCAGCTCCTACCTGCAGCCACCTGTGGCTGTGGTCTTCATCATGGGATGTTTCTGGAAACGAACTAATGAAAAGGTATATATGGATTGGCCCCCCACTATGTAAAGAACCAAGCATCATGCATGAGGACTGGAAAAGGGTGGGAGGGGAAGGGGCCAGAGGGAGACATGAGGATGGACTGAACTTGGGTATCCTTAGGGAGGGTGAGTTCTATGGTGAAAGATGCAGGGAGGATGTTACCTGGCCTTTGAACAAAAGCAATGGGGTTCTCAGAAGTATCTTGCATTTAACAGGAAAATTAAATTAACAAAGAACAAGTAAAGTATATGCAATCAATTACTATATGTAAAGAAAAGTAGAGGAGTAGCTTCAACCCTTTCCAAATCACGGACCCATGCAACAAGAGTCACAAGAAAGACAAGCTCTTGATATGGCTTCTTGAGGCTCTGGAGGCCCATATCCTTGACTTCTTGCTTGATTTGCAGGGTGCCTTCTCAGGCCTGATTTTGGGCCTGCTCCTGGGCTTCATTAGACTGGTCCTGGACTTCATTTATGCACAGCCTCGGTGTGACCAGCCAGATGAACGTCCTGTCATAGTGAAGTATGTGCACTATCTCTACTTCTCCATGATTCTGTCCACAGTCACCTTCATCACCGTGTTCATCGTGAGCTGTTTCACAGAGCCGCCCTCCAAGGAGATGGTACATTTGAGTTGGTGGTTATATTGAAATTCTTTGGTGCAAGTGACAGAAAAGTGACTCAAACTAACTTAAGCAAAGAGGACTGATCATTCAAAAAGCTGTGAAGTTCAGAGCTAGGCTTCAGGTACAGGTCAATTCAGGACCAGAAAAGGTTACCAGAATCTCTCACTTCTGCTTTGATTCTTAGGCCCCATAAGGGGCCAACAGCTTCTATTATTGTCATTAAGCAAAAATATAAGCATTTATGTCCCAAGATTTCCAGAAAAAGTTCCTGATTCCCATTGTTGGAGTCAGTTCAAGACTTGCCCACCCACTGAAAAAAATTCAATTCCTATGGCCAGAGAAATGGATGAGCTGAATTGGCCAACCCTTGGGTCCAATCATGCTGTTGGGGTGGGGTTAAACTCTAGAGGATTTGAATGAAGGAGGGTTAGATCTCAACATGAGAATGAGGGTTGTCAAAGAAAGACAGGGGGATGAGCAGGGAAAATGTTCCTGGAGCACAAGGAGCTGAAGCTTGTTGGAGGGCGGGAGAGAGGGTGAGACTGGGAGCAGACTTGAACATGAAGGTTGAGCTTGTGGACCGCAGATGTGAGAAGAGGATGGCAGACACCCCCCCCATGCATTTCTCACAATTCATCTCTGCACCTTAGGTCAGTCACCTGACCTGGTTTACACGTCATGACCCCACCGTCCAAAAGGAGCAGATATCACCAGCAAGCCCCCTGCCTCTTACGCCTTCTCAGAATGGGACAACAGAGGCAACCAGCACCAGTATCCAGTTTGAGATTGTTCAAGAAAACACGTCCAAAACCCACAGCTGTGAGTCTCCTCTTTTTTCTTTATGTGTTTTGGGGAAATGTTTCTATCAAATCAGAAGCCAGAAAAGGAGAAAGATATAATTTTAGCATCCCCAGTGTCTGGTTCTTCCTCAGTCTCTGGCCATCAGAAGTGGGTTGTGTAGTAACTTTCAACAGAAGCCTCAGATGGGCGATAGCACACACTTGGTGAGTGCCTAGTAAAACATGGCTCACTTCTCACGCAAGCCTAGGGGACAAGCTGGAGTACCACTAGCATTCTCTAAATTAATGGGTATAAACTGGCAGCCTGCAGACATATTTTGGTTTAGCCCACTTACTGTAGCACTAAAATGTGAGTTAACATTTAAAAACCAGATATCACATAAAACTCCAGATTTCCATCTTCTCTTGAAAAATGGGAAGACATGGCAACACTGGGTCCTGTATGTCTATAGTAACAGCTGTCTGGAGCTGGAAAGCAGCTCTGTCTGCCTCTTCAACTTGGGATGTGTCCTTCAGTTAGTCAAGATCATTACCAGTCCTGAATGTCTCCACAGCCCCGAGACTGAGTTTTTTTTTTTTTTTTTTGAGAGGTTTTTTTTTTTTTTCACTATAGGGCGCGTGGGCTCGCCAGACAGACAGAGAGAGACATAGAGACAGAAAGCGAGAAATCACCCCCCAGGAGGGATGGTCACGCTGCAATCCCTTCTCCTCCATTCTCCTCCCGGGATCTTGGGCACACACGCACATGCGCCTGGCATGAGTTTTAAGCCACCGGGTCCAGGACGCGAACCGCGGTCGACTACGTGGGAGTCCAGCGACATAGCCATTACGCTAACTGCTGGTTCCCAAGTTTTCAGTGCACAGTGCATTTTAAAAAAATAATTGTGAATATAAACTGATATCAACATAAAGTAGAAACTCAAGGATAAATCCAGAAGGCCATGTGTTTCAAGAAAAATGAGAAAAAGTATATTTCTTGGTAGAGGTTAAGGGTATCTTGGCATGTTTAATATGCAAATCTATTCCCTCTGACTCAGAAGCTCCACCTCCTTGGCCCTGTAGGCCGTAGAGGTTGCAGTCCCAGCTCTAAATGGAGAAATACAAGTTTTCCCCAAAAGCACTCATTTCCCTTCAGCCTCCGGGAAGTTACCACGATACAGAGAAAGATCAGAACTGGGGTCTACACCCACCTCTGCAGCTGCTTAGAGCTGCATGGCTTCACTTTAGTCTGAGCCTCAATTTCTCCATCTGAAATTCTTTATCAGAAAACATTGGACATTCTGAAAATACTAATTTTCCAGAATTAAGGCATTTATTTATCTTCCAGAAAAGGTGTGTAAGTATTTATCCCAGTGCATGGAACACCAGGTCAGTGCCCTCTTTTCCCTTCTCTGGGAGACACCAGCCATCTCCATGACTTCTCTTTGCTGGGTTCTTTCAGGTGGTGTCACCCCCAAGCGGTCCAAGGTGGTGAAAGCCATCTTGTGGCTCTGTGGGATGGACAGTAAGGGCAAAGAGGAGCCCCCAAGCAAAGTGGAAGTCGTCATACTTTCCCTGGAAGAAAACCCCTTCGTGAAAACCCTTCTGGATATCAACTGCATCATCTGCATTAGCTGTGCCGTCTTTCTCTGGGGCTACTTTGCTTAATGTGGAGTTAGCCCAGGCGTCTAAGCTCTCAAGTTTGTTTTCAATGCCCCGGATTTTTTAATGAGTGAAAAATAAATTAATAATTTGTTTGCCACAAAGGTCCTAAGATGTTTGCGGGCCACTTTCAACATGACATTTAGCTCTTTTCTTCTTGAAAAGGAAGGAAGGTTAGAAGAGATGAAAAGAGAAATGGAACTGACTCTGAGTGAAAGACAGAGATGGTTTTATAGGCAAGTGGACTCCAGGGGCAATCTTAATGGAGGCTGAGCTTCCCTCTCCAAGGGCCAAAGGGTGGGAGAGGGGGAGGCACAAATGAGTTTCCCCTAGAGTCCTGAGCTATCCCAACTCTGTCCTTCACACTGAGACCTCTGAGTGCATTTCAGTGGGAGCCGTCACTGCTGCAGCCAGGTCACTGCCCCTCTCTTCAGATTGCTGCTCCCAGCCTGCTGCCTCACCTTTCCACCTTTAGCTTGCCTGTTCTCCAACCACAGGCAGAATAAGCAAATTCCATCAAGTCAGTCCTCTGAGTAGAAGCCACTGGTGACTTTCCCAGACTCTTCTGCTACTCTTCTGGTCTCTGCATAGACATCACTTCTAGGACATCCTCTCTGATCACCCTATAACTTCTCTATGATGTGTGATTTCAAATCACAATAACACACTCCAATATTCATTGCTTACCTGTCTGCCCAACTAAAGCAGAAGCCCCCAAGGGCAGTCTGAGTGTCATTCATACTGATGCCTCATTCAGCAACTGGGGATGAATGGGCACACGACCTTCAGGACACACTCTCTTCCGCTCCTGGTCTCATATCTTCTAGCCATACCCTCTCCCAGCCTGGCTGCCCACCCTGCCCCAGGTATTCGTGACCAAAGAGCATTCATGACCACATCCTGCAGCAATTTGGCTCCTGAGGTGCCTGAATGGCTGATGCAGTCACCATCCTCCAGCCTTTGGGAACTGTGCAACCCAGAAGCCCTCCCTGACTGTAGATATCGGTCCCAGGGCTAATTCTATGATCAGCTCTCCCGTGTGGGAAGGACCCACAATCAAATACCAAGTTGCATTGATTGTGTTTCTCTTAGAATGTGACCATCAGTTCTCCCCACTCCCTTTGTGCTGCTTCGACCGACTGTAATTTAGACCAGCATTAGCTCTTCTTAAAGAAGTTCCCTGCTTCTAGTCTCGCCCAGGCCATTTCCTATACTGCACTTGCAGGGATCTAAAAACACAAATCAGACTGTTCCTTCCTCCCTCATCAGCTCCTTACTGGCCTCAGCATAGCTTCCAAATGTGGATTTTAAGACCCTGCCAGCCCCAGTGCCTCCTGACCTCAGCAGCCTCATTCCTTGACCATTGCTGGCCCCAGCTCTGGCTCCATGCTGCCTCCCCTTACAGACTGGTGACATGTGACTGTAAATTAAGAATCTGATGTGTGTGGTGAACAAATAGTAAGGTAATCCTCAATGAATTCCACCTTCTGGTGTTTATGCTCTTGTGTAATCCCTTCCCTGGTGTGTGGACAGAGCTTATGACTTGCTTCTAACCACCAGACTATGACAGTGATTATATTATATATGTAACATATATAATAATGTGTAATGTAATGACTGCATTACATTATATAAAACTCTGCCTTGTCAGTAGACTCATTTTAGAGACCTTCCTTGCTGGCTTGAAGTAATAATTACATTGAGGTAGCTCCAGTGACAAGGACCTAGAGGCAACCTCTAAGCATTGAGGATGGCCTCCAGACAATGGCCGGAAACAAGAGTTCTTGTACCTTGTGGTCCCATCACCACAAGGAAATGAAAACTGATAGTCACCAGAGGGAGCCTGGGAGTGGACCCCACACCCGTCGAGCCTTCAGATGAGATCTCATCCCTGGTTGACACCTTGATGGAAAGGACCCAGCTAAGTTGTGCCTGGCTCACAGGAGCTGTGAGCTAGTCGGTGTGTGTTGTTGTAAGCAGTTAAGTGTGTGGTCATTTGTCATGTAGTGATAGGTAACTGACACAGTGTGTACCTGTGTGGATGTGGCAGGTTGAGCTGGGTGGGAGGGCACAGAAAGAGGAAGTGCGCCTGCACAGCCGCATAGGGTCGCTACAGCCACGTGCCTAACGGTGAGCAGATGGGGACAACCTCCTTTAGGGCTGTATCAAGGAAGGGTCACTTGGTTGCTGGTAACAAACTGTAAAAAGTTTATGCAAAAAATGAAAAAAAAAAAACAATTTATCAACAGGACACAAGGGTGAGAAATGCAGAATGGCTTCAGGGACCCAGACTGGGAACTGGGAGGCTTTTGGAAACCCAGAGTATGTGCTCCTGCCACTTGTCTGTCTCTCTGCACATTTGCTGACTTCTTCCTCTGCAGGCTGGTTTTTTCTGCTCCACAGAATCCACAGCAGCAATGGATGGTCACCATAGCTTGCTACCACTGCACGAGGAGAAGGCTATGCGTGCTGGAGAAGGGCTTTAAGTGTCCACTGCTGGCTGGTGAGGTGTGGTCACTCACTTCTGGTCTGTCTTTTGGTTGCACCAGAACCAGTGGCTTCTCTACACCAAGCACTTCTTTCCTTCCTCCAGTCTGCACAAATATCACACTAGAGAAGTGAAAGCCATTGGTTTAGAAACATCGCCATCAATGAGATGCTCCGCAATCTGATGCAAGACTTCAAGACTGGGAGTCTCATAGGCTACTTGGGACCCTGGAGTGGAGAAGTGGAACAGCAGGATTTGAAAGAAGAGGGCTGGGGCCAGCAGGTGGTGTGGTGATTAAAGCACTGGACTCCCACATGGCTGACTATGTTTCAAGTCCTGGACCTGGCGGCTTGCTTTTCTACTCTCTCTCTCTCCCTTTCTCTCTCTCTCTCTCTGGTCAAACTGAATAATAATAATGATAAATAAAATTAAATAAATTATTTATAAAGAAAAAAAGAGGGGTGAAGGCACTGGGATATGGTAGGGAAATGGCAGGAGTGAACCACAGGAATAGATGTAAGGAGGAGGATTTTTCTTCAGACTTTCAAATAGCACTTATTTAGGTCACTGGCCTGGGGGAAGCACTGAGAACTGGAGCCCCAAGAAGGGAATGAGGTCTACCTACGGAGCCCTAGGACCATTGAGATAGTCCAGGGATCAGCTCACTTTAATAGCATCTGAACTCTAGGGGTAGAATACAGCACAATCAAAGCAGCCTGGGACCTGCTCTGGCCCTCTGTGATCTGCGAGGTGGGGATGAAGAGCAGGTTCTTTCCAGAGTTTTGGATGAATGCTGAACTGCATGGTGTGGTGGGAGGCAGAGGTCACTGACCGTGGTATTGTGGTGTGGGCAGGGGGTGCAGGAACAGGTCTGGGTACATGGGCCTAGAAATTTCTATAAAAAACTGTTGTGTAGAAAAGAGTAGAGGGCAGAGAACCAGCAGCATCTTCCTATTGAATGGCACCTTGACAGACATCTAGGGATGGCCACAATGAATTCAGATGACAGGCTTTCCAGCCTCTCTGCAGTGGGCAGAATAAAAAGAGGTTCTGCCAGTATAGCGCCAAAGAAAGAGACAAGCAATGTGGCAACTCCCTTAGGAGGAGGAATCAAGAATGAAAGAGGATGCAGGTGCCACTCCCAGCTCTGCCTCTGGACACCCCTCAGCTCATCTGCATGGGACAATGATAGCTCTGAACACAGATGCTGGGCCTCCAAGCCCTGCACTGTGGCTCACCCCGTGAAAGACTACAAAGAGTAGCTTCCATTTACTGCTCACCTTTAACACTTATACAGAGTCAGTCCTCACTGTTTGGAAGGCTGGAGTTGTTGGGGTGGGGAAAGTGCTACAAACAACAAAAGAGTCAAAACTGAAGGCCATTCCTAAAATACAAGAGTAAGGTTTGTTCTACTTCTGGCTCAGCAATAACGAACACATGCTACATTCTGGGGACTGTGGCCATGGGCCTTTCTCATCCCCAGGGACTACCACTGTCTCCTTGACAAGTACCATGTCCCTGCTTGCTCCTGGGTGTGAGCTCAGGCATCATGGTGGAAACATCTCCAAGGAGCCACAGATTCACAAAACCATGAACAGCTGAGCTCCTTGAAGAGGCTCAAAACTGAGTGGGAACCTATATAGAAACTGCTTACCCTGCAGGCTTTGTCTAATTGGAGAGTGTGTGTGTGTGTGTGTTATGGAAAAATAATCTGTGGGTAATGTTGAGGAAGAGTAAGCTTTAAGCAAATGTAAACTTAAGATGGGAGGAAATGGGTTTATAGGTGAATATTTTTAATGTAATTAATAAATATAATTCTAGCAAGGCACAGAGAATTGAATTTGGAGTGAAATGTTGGTTGTCCTCTTTGGGTGAGGCTTGGTAGGCCGGTCTACCCTGGAAGGTTCGGTGCTTTCTAAGTGAGGGCCAGGTCACCGATACACCCATCATCATGTAGCTCTAGCAGTAGAAGGCTCAGTTCAGCCAACGCTGTGTATGTGTGTCCCTCTCTTTTCCCAAGAGAAAACTGCCATATCTGGGCCCCTGGGAGGGGCTATCATGAGAACATCCTTCTAGCCCTCTGGCCTCGCTGGGCTCCAATTCCCCATCCACTCTTCCCAAGTTTTTCAATCCTGGAAAAGAAGGCCATGAATAGGTCATGAGAGCATTCCAGTCATCAGGAAAGGGAATTCCTGTGGCAAGAACTAGGTCCTGACA
This sequence comes from Tupaia belangeri chinensis, assembly GCF_000334495.1. Taxonomy (NCBI): domain Eukaryota; kingdom Metazoa; phylum Chordata; class Mammalia; order Scandentia; family Tupaiidae; genus Tupaia; species Tupaia belangeri. Next base: position 1,577,725 of record NW_006159707.1, on the reverse strand, counting down.
TCTGCACAAGCCCTGCAGGGGCTGAGTTAACTGTGAGTCAGCCTTCTGAGGTCTAAGTATCTCCAGATAGACACAAAAGGGATGTTGGAACTGGTAAGACCATGGGGACAGTCTTAACAGTGTTACATTCTCTGAGGGACAGCCAGTCTGGAAGGTCTCTGGAGTACCTGGTGACCTTTTTCACTGCTGTGACCTTGTTCTCTATTCTTTTAAACTCCTACAGTTACAATCAGCCCTATCGGCATGTTATTTGGTTAAGTGACAGCATGTGCTGTCACACATGTACACACATACACACACACACACACACACACAAGTCACAGTTGCCTTCAAGAATTATAAAGTTTTCATATAAACCACAGAATATATTTAATTCAAATTAAACATGAAACTAGAATAATGTTCGGTCCTTATCAAGTAACAATTACATTGTTTGAAAAAAAAAAAAAAAAAGAACAGTACATTGCTTTCTACATTCTGGCAATCCAACAAGGCGCAAGTCACATCCAGTTTGATGAGGTGACAGATCCAGCAGTCACCATCAATGCTCTTGGTTTCGAGGGACTAGGGAAGACACAGACCACACTTAATACAAAATGATTTTGCAGCAAGTCTGAAGGAGAGGAACCTCCTTCCTAATATATAAGAATGAAAGTCCAGGTAGCAGGAAGTAGGAGAATTGCATAATTAACACATTTTATTAAATAGATAGTTAACGCATTGCTTCTTACTCATCCCAAATTGCTGTTGGTGCTGCCCGCATAAATGGCAGTGACAAAAGCTTCCTATACACGTCTCGGCGGTAATACTTTTTCCACTCTAGGTACTTCTTTGTTGTTGATTTTTTGGCATCATTTCTTTCCCATGTAAAGAAAGCCAATTTCTTCAAGACACAGGTCATTCAGCTTTAAGTGTTGGCCTCCATGTTCTCCTTAGGCTGTGAGGAAGGCCACATCTTGCATAGTAAGGCCTTCTTTTTGTTCTCTTCCACTGAAAGCTTTTCACTGTTTGGTCTGTAAGAAAAATATTTGCCTGTCCCTGTTCCACTCTCCAAGGTGGAATGGGTCAAGGGCTAGCAGGTGGCTTTCTTCACAGGGCGGTACTTTCCGTGTCATTGTCTATGTCCAGCAGAATGCGGCCGGGGGGCAGGTCTTTGCTTGCAGAGTCTGAGTGTATTTCAGGAAAGATGCTGCGAAGCGGGTCAGAAATGAGTGTATTTCAGGAAAGATGCTGCGAAGCGTTTCAGAAGCCCTAGAATTTCCGTCTGGACAAAAAGATGAGGAGACATAGTATCAATGAGTGTAATGACTGTGAGGACACCCAAGGGCACTCTGAGAAGAGAGGCTGGAAAGTTCCAGAGTCAGCCCATGCACACACACAGCCCTTCCTGGAGGACTCATTAGCCCTTAGGAGTCAAGTCAAGCCTCTGTGACTCCAGAAGACACCTCACGGCATGGCCCCACCTCTGGGCTCTGGTACTCCTTTCTGTGAGCCCACCAACTCCTCAGAGATGCAGTCCTCAAAGCACTTTCTTGCTTTGATTGAAGAAAGAAACCCTCATTGTTACCAAGGGATCTAAAACACCAACTGAAACCTCCAGACAACATCCGGGCTGCATGAATACGTAAGTTACACTGGAAAGAGCTCTTTTCTCTGAGGCAAATGGGTTTTCTTCCCATTACTAATGCTATGATCTCAACCTTAGCTGAGTCATTCTGTCTTGTGGACTATCCTGTACATTACAGGATGCTGAGCAGCATCCCTGGCCTCTATCCACCAGTTGCCAGTGACACATAATCCCTTCTCCCCAAGTAAGACAAACAAAACTATGTCCTGACACTGACAAATGTCCCAAGGGGTTACAACCACTCCTAGTTGACAGTCACAGGTAGATTACCAAATCTACAAATATTAACTTTATCTTCTTTTTCTAAAATGTATACTTCTAATTCCCTTTTCATGCCTTATTATGTTGACTGAAATTCCTTTACCAAGATGCAGTCCTCAAGAAATCGCTTCACACTTCCATTCTCATAAAAGACAACTTCTTTATCATAAACCTCTTCCTAGAAAGGTCAGTGGGTCTCAGATTTTTTTTCATGCATGAACAAATATTTACCAAGTACCTATCACGGGCCAGGTGCTGCTCTTTGGGCTGAGCATACAATAGCAAACAAGACAGACACAGCCTTAATGAAGCCTGTGGTCAAGTAGGGGAGCCAGGCCCTAATTAAGACAGAGGGTTGGCTGCTCCAGTAGAGAGGCCTCCAGCAAATTATGAGAGCCTTGTCAGATATCTTAGGGCTGGAGTCAGAGAGAAGGGTGAGGTTAAGATTTGTTGTAGTTTTTACTTTGCCAGGTTAGAGCCAGTCATGGTTGGGAGCCTAGAGGGAACTAGAGTGGGAGGTGGGTTCACCAAGGTATTTATTAGTCATGTTTAAGAGTTACTTTTCTGTACTTGTAATACAAAGTTAGAATATTTGCCCTTGGGACCAGCAGATGGCGTAATGGTTATGTCACTCGACTCCTATGTAGTTGACCATGGTTTGAGTCCTGAGTCTCAGACCCAGCAGGCTTGAAACTCTTGCCGGATGCATATGTGTGCATGCCCAGAATCCTGAGAGGAGAATGGAGGAGAGGGGACTGCAGCGTGGCCATCTCCCCTAGGGGGTGATTTCAAGCTGCCTCTCTGTCAAGCACACGTGCCCTATAGCAAAAATATCTCTTAAAAAAAAAAAAAAAAAAGAACATCTGCCTTTGTTGGGAGCTAGTTGCAAAAGTCCTTCTGTCACCTTCACAGGCATGGCTGGCAAATGGTGATGCACTTCTGGAAGGCTCACTGCTCTGAAAAGGGTTCTTGCCCTCATGCCCTTTTTACACTGGCCTACAGTTCTGAGCTGAGATATCTATTTAACTCCCTGGGATGTCCCTTTTTTCACAGTGACTCCTGGGTTGGCAGTCTTGTCCTTAAGGTTTCCAATATGCACCACAACTCAAGAGACATTTTTAGATTTACAGGAAGTGGAAGAATGTCAGAGTTCAGCTCTGAGTATCAATCCAGACAATTCAAGTCTTAAGATAACTGTAATACCAACCGACTTGCGCTTTATTTGTACCTCCCACCCAATGGGTGCAGTCAAAGGTGGTCTCTGTGCACAGAATAGAGTAGGTCTCGGATCTGTCCTTAGCATAATGGGATTCAATGGAAGCAGTGGCCACAACTGTCTTGTTTATGTTGTATCCCCAGAGCCGAGAACAGTGAATGACAAATAAAGTTTGTGGCTGGACACTGCATGGTTGAATTCATGGTTAAATGGATGGATGGATGGATGGATGAGGAGTAAACTATTACAACTATCTTTCCAATCCTCCATTGTTATAACCTCAGGTAAAGTGGCAGCCAAGTCTCAAAGGCAACAATGGTACAAGAAAATCATCATAAATTCAACTTCTTCCCCATTATCCTAACTCAACAAAACAGATGGTGCTAATAGTCACTTCCTCTTCTCAGCCCAAAGTATATGAGAAGCTATCAAATAGACAGGACCTGGCAGGGAAGTATGATGCATTAGATCTATTTATTAATATCTGTATTTACATGCAAGCTAACACCTATCAGCCACAACCCTTCACAGAGGACAAACTTAGTACCTTTCTCTTTCTTCATACGATACATTGTATACAAATAATTTCTGGATTTGCATGTTTCTGAATTTCTCTATTTATGAGCCACACACATTATTTAGGAAAAGGTCACATGGCGGGGACAGAAGAGAAATGCCTTTACTCTGCCTAACTGCCCATTAGTTTCCTGACCCCTTTCAAACTGTTTACACACTAAAAGTAGTTAAGATGATACCAGTAATGCTAAGTGCTCCTCACATATTATCACACCATGTCACCAACCTCCATGAACTCATTCAGAGGCAGTATGAACTCCACTGCAGAGATAAGGAAAAGACAGAGACTCTTCCTCCTACCCCAACCAGTGCTAGGCAGAAGAGGATCAAAGCCCAAGTGGTTGGACTCTGGCTCTTAATAAGCATTATATCTTCCCTGTTCCCCAGAGGAGTTCATACCTCCCTGGGTGAGGGTCCTGAGAGAAGATAACTGGAGAGATAATAGTTTTGAGTCTTAAACACTCTGGTTCATTATAAGAAAAAGGTTATTTTACAAAAATATATGCAAGGGAGCTAGCAAGTACCGTGGTGTTGGGGCGCTAGACTCCCACATGGCCAACCATGGTTTGAGTCCCAGACCTGGTAGCTTGCTTTTTCACTTTCTCTCTCTCTCTTTCTGTGTCTCCCTCTGGTCAAATTTAAAATAATAATAATAAAAATGATAAATAAAAATGTAAAAAAAACCCACAAAAAATATATACAAGAATTAACTTTTTTGAGTACCTCTAAACCTCTTAGGTTACAGATTTATATATTATCTGCACTACAGTGGGGTTGGTCTTTGAGCATATTGCTTAGAATTAGTTCATATGACAGATTTATATTTAAAATAAAAGAGCATCAGAAGAAAGAATCCCAGGAACCAGCCTTAGCACAAAGGCAGAATAGATATGCTTCACCATGAACTTGGAGTTCTGAACAAATATAACTGAAGTCCCTTCCTGAATTAGATTTATCTTTATAAAGACAAATCTTTATTTTTAATAAATTTTTAATCTTTATTTAATAAGATAAATCTTTATTTATAAAGAAGAAGCAGGCCCTTCAACAGCTGAAAGTGGCATTCTATAATTTAGGGTACGGTTCTACAAGATTTACTTGTCATTTCAACATGTTTGAATATGTGCTTTGGGTTGTAAACTAATGCTTTATAAAGTCCAAGTTTATTCTGGTAGTCACTTTAACAAGGGTTCTGAATACTCTCCTGAAAATAAAATGCTTCATGAATAACTGCAGTGAGAATAAACTCCCTGTCCCCAGATCTACCCATCTTCTCCAACCGAGGGCCAGAGGGAATAGCTGCCTTCTATTCCTCAACAGTGTTCTTAGAGCTATGAGAGATTTTCTGATCTTTGAGAGACTTTGAGTCAACTTTTTATTATTGTAATCAATGGAGAGATTCTGTTCAAGTCTCACTTGATGCTTTATCTTGACATGATTCCGATATCTGTTTATTAAAAATAAACTACAGGGACCAGCAGATAGAGTAATGGTTACGTTGCTAAACTCGCATGCAGTCAATCGCAGTTGGATTCCCGGACCCAGCGGCTTGAAACTTGTGCCGGGCGCATGAGTATGTGTGCCCAAGATCCTGAGAAAAGAATGGAGAAGGGATCACGGCGTGGCTAACCCCCTAGGTAATGACTTCTTGCTTTCTGTCTCTCCGGCCACCGCATGCACCTGATAGCAAAAAAAATCTCTTAAAAAAAAAATAAGTGGGTTAGCAGGTGTTGTGGAGGCATTAAAGTGGCTGGAGATACCACATGGCTGTCTTTGGAGTTAGAGTCCCAGACTCAGTAGTTTTAAAGCCATGCCAGGCATGCATGCATGCATGCATGCCCAAAATCCTGAGAGGAGAATGGAGAAGGGATGGCAGTGTGGCCATCACCCTGGGGAGGGATTTTTTCACTTGTCCTCTGTCTCTCTGTCTGTCTTTGTCTCCCTCTGGAGAGGGCATGCATTCTATAGCAAACTTAAAATGAATAAATAAATAACTAACTACAAGTAGAATAGAAGCCACTTTAAAGGCAAACAAAAAGTTTGTTTGATGAAATATTAAGTAGTCATTGAAAAAGACGGTTATAAAAACTACATTACCACATAGAAAAGAGCTTGTGATATAAAGTAAAATAAAAATGCAGAATCAAAATCTGAATATGCCAACTAATTATAATCACATACTCCCTCCCCTTTTAGGAAAAAACTAGAAGTAAAAACACACAACAGTGAACTTCTTTAATTGCAGAATGATGGCTTTCTTGTCTATTTCTCAAATTTTCTTTAATATCCATGTTTATTTTACTTATTTTGTTTTTTAGTGTCTGCACTCACCAGAGAGAGAGAGAGAAAGTGAGAACTTACCCCACCTAGCCCCCCAAGAGGATGGCCATGCTGCAATCCCTTCTACATTCTCTTAAAATCTTGAGCATGCACGCACATGCACTCGGTGTGATTTTCAAGCTGCTGTGTCTGGGACTCAAACCAGAGTCAGTCACATGGAACCCAGCACCTTAACCCCCATGCCGCCTGCAAGCCCTTCATGCTTATTTCAAAAAATATATTACTTTTCATATTATAAAAAAGAGTCTGATCTTAAAAAAAGAACACTATGGGGGGACCAGCAGATGGCGTGGTGGTTAAGGCACTGGACACTCTCACATGGCTGACCACGGTTCAAGTCCTGGACCTGATGGCTTGCTTTCTCACCTTCTCTCTCTTTCTCTCTCCCTCTTCTCTGGTCAAATTTAAACAAATGAATGAATAAATAAAAAATTAAATAAATAATAAAGAAACAAACAAACAGAGACCACTATGATAGCTCTCAGTGTCCAGTTTTGTAACTACTATGAAAGTGACTTGTTCTATCCATTTCATTATACAGTAGGTGAATAACTCACGGTATCCCCAAGCTCACAAAATAAAGAAGTATCTTCTCCTCCAGAGCATTGTCTTTTTAACCCATGATATGACCAATACTAGCAAACCAAGTGGTACATCAGAATCAAAATATAGATGCCTGGGCCCTGCCCTTTACCTCCGATGTCTGGGTCCTAGAACCTAGATCTGGGTGTGTTAAATTTTCACTACATTGTCATAGGATTCAAATATGTAACTCAGATGAAAAATATCTCTTTTTAGATAAAAATGAGAATAAAGAGCTCCCATCTTATATTAGTAATAGGTACATTTCTTATTTCATCTAATTTAATCCCTTCAACTATTCTGACAGTCACCACTGTACGGTTCAGCGTAACACAGAGAGGTGAAATCCTAACAGAGGACCCTCTAGCTCTACGGTGTGAGTCTTTCCTATGACACCTCAAACCTGCCCAATATAGAAAAGAATGGAAATTAAAGAAGGAACAAGGCCAGCCCTGTGACCACCTGTGAGTTTACTTAGTATTCAGAAAAACTGACAGCAAGCATGAACAAAGCCAGCCTTCCTTTAGTACATGCACTATTAGTAGGGATGCAAGCAGGCGGGGTTAGGGTGAACGGTTAGTTACAGGCATTAGTGCACAAATATGATCAGAAAGTAGCAAAAATGCTTTGGCCAATCAGCTGCCTTTTCCTTACCATTAAATATTCCAATTTCAGTTCTTACTGAATATGGCAGGTCATACATCTAAATTATTTAATAAAATGTTTAAATTAGAATACTCTTTGCTAAAATCTATTATTTAAAAAATAGCAAGATGTAAACTTTTATACTTCTGAAGTTAAAAATTCTACTGTTTTGCATCACAACTAAGAGGAGATTCAAAACAATTAAGAGGAGATTAAAAATGACTGGTCAGAGAGGTGGTTGCCAAACCTGCTCAGCAGCAATCATCTCCCCCATGACTTTATCTTAATCCTGCAGGCTTTAATCCAACTCTTTAAGAGCGAATGCTCCAAATGAATAAACTGTTTTCAGCAATTTGTCCATCTTAAGTTTCTAAGTGAAAACATGATGTCATACTAAAAGACTGACCTATCCAAGTAAGTTGTTTTTTCCCTCTTGAAAAAAAACAGTGACTGTCCCCAGAATGACTAACAGCAGCCTGAGCAACACTGCCAGATTCGTAAATCTAAATACTGGCCCTGTGTGTTACAGCCAGTGGCGGTCCAAAAGATTGCAAGACATTAAAAGTTAATTCAATAATACAAAGATATTGTGATGAACTTGAAGTTTTTTCAGTGAGGAAATGTGATAGCACAGACTGGTTTTATGCTATTTAACTAATACCTTATGGAAAAGTATTTTTCATGTAAGATTTCACTTATGTAATAAAGTACGGTGCGTTATAGTGTTGTAGCAGAACAAAGTCTAACTTTCTGGAATAAATACATGCCAAATAACAATGGTATTAAAGGACAGGTATAATTCTGGTTGGTAGTCTTTCCTCAAAATAAAAGGAAAGATCTGGGAATACAATTTTGGTGTGTCACTGTACTGAAGTAGAAAAAGACAGCCTCGATTAGGATTTAGTTACTTTTCTCTGTAAGTGACTACTACTTTTGGCCAGATACCTTCAGACTTTTGCATTAATCATGTCTGTGCCCTTCCATGTTTTCATGGTTCACTCTAGTTCTTCTATTCTGGTTTTAGAGTTTTTATTCATGTCCAAACTGTGAACACTCAGGCAAAGTAGCCCACCAGAGGCTTAAGGCTCAGATCAGTTGATTAATTCAACTGTACCCATAATGAGAGCCATATGTTGTCTTAATGTGGGCCCAAAGGCAGACTACCATGAGCCTCACAGCAACTTTTAAAGAGCTCATATAATTTAAGGAAGCAAATATATGCATGCTAGAATGCAAAGGAATTTAAAAGAATTCAGTTTAGGATCTGTGAGGGAAAGATTTCTTTTTGGGGGCCTTGAGAATTTCAGATTACATTAAGAAGCTCCATGCAGTTAACTTGCACTTAAGATGAAAAAAATTAAAAATTAAAGCTTGAGACTCAAGGGCCACAATTTTCTTTGCCAACTACACCCAAGTCTTCTTTTGTGTAATGCTGATGAGTCTATGAGGGAAACCATGCTGCGACGAGCAGAACACTTGTAGATCACTTACCAAAAAGAGAGAAGATACTCTCAGTATCTTATCTAAGCAGCTTGAAATTGGACTCTGAAATCTACTGACATCTACCTATTGGATTTAGAGCACTGCAGCTCAAAATGCTTCTGATAAATTCAAAAGGAAGGCCTACATGCTATAGAACGATGGCCCGTTGACGGCCATGGCGTGGGGTCAAATGACTGCTTGTAAGCACACAGTCAAAAGCACATATGCGAAAACACGGCTAAGCAGGAGCATTCGGAGCTACGGTGCAAGTTGCTTGGGGGGGTTACAGACCTTAGTCCTGGAAACCTTCCCCACCTGAGAGGGCACTGGGAAGGGCATCTATATTGGGAAACAAACAAACAAACAAACCAATGTGGCTTTGCTATTTTCGAAATAAAAACTCTGGTGTCATAAAAAAAAAGTTATTAATCACTTATACTATGTGCAAATTATGCATAATATTCCTGAATAAAAAGTTACCAAGAGACATTTTTGTAGTCAGTTATTCCTTACCACTTGGGGTGCCAGTTTCAGGTGTACCCTTGGCTCATTTTCAGCTGAGCAGTTGCTCAGCATAGCTGGGGATCCCTACAGGGGTATTTCAGCTTCTTTTCCAAAAATGCCTCCACTTAAAACCATTTAAAACTTGGATGTTGTTAGAAATTATTTGAGGCTCCTAATTGCCATTTTAAAAAAGCCCACTAAAGACAAAGAAATCTATTTTTAAATTAAATAGTAAATAAGGACATTTGGGATGGAACTAGTTTTTAAAATCATAATAAAATAGAAAGGTCATGTTCTAGACTGCCGATAAAAAAATAATCCCCCTAAGAGCCCACTAAAATCTGTATGTATAGTGTCCATTACTCCAAAATAGGTTTCCACCAGGAATGCAGGGAAATCTTTTTCCATTCCAAGCCATGAGAGGCTGGTACTCTGACAGGATCCATCCTGAGAACTCCCTTCTCAGACCATCCAATTTGGCATAAATAATGTTTTTTAATTATACCCGAAATTCTTCACTTACTAAATTAATAATTAATTAATTCACTAAGAAATTAATTTCATGTCCATATTGTATAATACCTTCCACTGGGATTAAAAGTCACTGTACTCAGGAAAATGTAAATGTAGACTGGTCTTAAACACATAATGAACTATAAATCGGGTCGGCAAACTTCAAAGGCCAGGTGGTTAATACTGTAGGCTCTATGGGCCTTAGGATTTCTGCTGTGACTATTCCACTCTGCTGTTTTAGCACTAATGCAACCATAGGCAAGTGCGAATAAATGGGAATGGCTGTGTGCCAATAAAACTTTAATCACAAACACTGTAGTGGGCTGACTCCTGCTGTGAACCAAAGCAGCACAGATTGGGGTGGTGGGGGTGGGGATGTGGAAGCCACTTTCCTACTTACCCGTTACTATTTTGGAAGCTGTAGGCACTGCATTGGTGAGGCTGCCATCCCCAGCTGAGTGGGCACCAGGAGGATGTGGGGGTGGAGGCACACTGGGTCGATTCCTTGGCTTTGGTACTGGTCTCGGTCTTGGTAAGGTTCCAGCATGGAGCTGCACAGTCTCGGGGTTATTCACCGCGTGGGTCTGAGAAGCTGGCAGGCCAGGATTCTGTTTACCTAGGGGTGGAGTACTGGGGGGCGTTGGAGTCTGGGGAGGGGTGTGCGGTGGCTGCTCAAGTCCATGTTCACTGGGCAAGGCCATGGGGTTGGGTGGGGTCTGGCTGTTTGGCTTGGAGTGCATCAGCGGCATGGCCTGGGTTGGGGGCTGTGGTGGCGGGTGGCTGGGAGCTTGGATTGGAGATAGGCTGCTGGAGTACCTCCGGGGTGCAGAGAGCTGGGCGGTGCTGGAGGGCTGGCTTGGAGCCTGGCCTGTGTGCTGGACAGGAGGGGAAGGACTTCGGGTGGACGGCTTTGGTGACAGACTGGGTGGAAGCTGAGATGTTCCCGGAGAACTTTGGCTCCCGGGATGGCCAGGAGGTGGGTTTCCTGGTTTTGGGGGTGCTGGAGCAGGTTTTTTAACAGCTGCACAAAGAGAGAAAAACACCTTTAAACAAAATAGTACAGGGATGGCCATACTCCCTTAGCCAGGAGACCAAGGTTAGCTGAGCCATGCCTCCATCATGCACCCCTGGGGATGTAGTCAGAAGGGCACTGTACTCTGTGTCTTGCCCCCAAAACCCATAGCCCCAGTCTAATCATCAGAAGAACATCTGACAAATGCAAACTGATGGGCTTTCTTCAAAATACCTGACCAGTACTCCTAACTGTCAAGCCATGAAAAAAACAAGGGAAGACGAGAAACTGTCACAGACCAGAGGAGACTAAGGAGGCATGAAGAACAAACGCAATGTGGTCTCCTGGGTGGGATCCTGGAACAGAAATGGGATATCAGGGGCTGGCTCTGGGGCAGAGCTGTCACATGCCGCTCAAGAGAAGCAGGATCCCACCTGACAACCACCCGGTCAGCCTGAAACACACCAGGCACATGCATGAGTGCTCAACATCTGGCAGGCTGGAAGAGAGGAGGAAGGGGATCGTAGCGTGACCAGACCCTGGGGAGAGCACTCCCTTCCCCCCTGACTCACATACATGCATAAGCTCTATCATGAAATGAAAAAAAAGAAAAAGAGGACAAATGTTAATGGGTAAACGAAGAATATCTGAACAAAATATGGAATTTGGCCAGTACCAATGTTGGTTTCTTAGCTGTGATAAATGTATCACAGTGTGTTATATTAACAATGGGGGAAATTAGGGTGAGTTATACAGGAACTGTCAGTATTAAATTTGCAAATTGTCTGTAAATTTTAAATTATTCCAAAATAAAATGTTTATTTAAAAATGTATATTTGTACAGTGATTAAATGTAATAAAAATTTTTAAAAAATTGAAAAGATGGCACCAGTAGGTGGCATGGCAGTTAAGGATGCTGGATTCCCCATATGGCCAACTGTGGTTTGAGTACCAAACCTAGAGGTTTGCTTTCTCACTCACTCCCCCCAACACTCTGTCCTTCTCTGATCAAATGAAAATAAATAAAGTTAAATAAAATAATTGTTTAAATGCAGGGGTCTTTAAAGACCTGTCATTTGAAAATTTCAAGAAGAAAACTAGTTGATGGAGGATGTCCACCAGCACAGAGATGCTGCTCTAAGCCCCCACAGCAGCCTGCTGCCGAGCCCCCTCTCATGGCCTGAGAATAGGAAAGAAACCGAGAGGCAAGAACAGCAAAGAGAGACCACCCTCAAGAGTGATGAGTCTCCCTATCAATCCCACAGCCCCATCCCCCAAGTCATCTTCTGGATGGCTTCTTCTTTTTTTTTTTTTTAAGTAACAGAGACCACCAATTCCAGAATCATTTGTGTTAGTAGATACATTCTAGATTTTTAAAAGTGCAGATATGTCGAAGAGCTGTCTTGGAATAACTTCCCTAAAGAGAGCTGAATTGATGCCCTCTCCTCTCCGCCCCAGCTGAGACTGTCAGGGTTCGGAACTCGGTATTGAGGTGGGTAGGATGAAAAACAAGATCTGGAGACCTGGTTGTAGGCTGGGAAGGGGGGCAGAAAGGAGAGACTTCAGCATTTTTCAAAGTCTCCTGAGATTCTACTGATCACTGAAGAAAGGCAGGAAGAAGTGGAGGAAAGAAATGAGCACACATCATCCACCTCCATGTCACTGTACCAAGCTAGGCTCTCTACATCAGCGATTTCATGCAAATCTCACTGCAGGACAGGCTCTGCTACAGCCTCTTCCCAGTGGGGAAAACAAAGGCTCAGAGATGACAAGGTTTTGGAAAAGGCCACAGAGCTAGTAAGTGGCAGGACAGAGACTCACACCCATGTCATATGGACTTCTGGGACTTTTTTCTTCTTCTTCCTTCCTGTACTGCCTGGCTCCTGGTTCACAGACCCTAGCACTTTCTGGAATTCAGAAGACTTTTCCCACCCAAACAAGTGACCAGCTCATAAAGGAAGGGATCTTTGGAATGTTAGCTGTACTCTAGTTGCTATAAGCAACTTAAAAAAAATGTCTAACTTTCTGTTCTAAGCAATAATAATTGCCAATTCATTTTGAATTAAAAGATCATTCCTGATATTGAAGAGAGCAGAGGAAATTAGGAGAGAAAGCACGGGAGCAGTGAGAGTGGGCGATGGGGCAGGGTGGGAGATGGGGAGGCCTTGTCGAAGACCACTTAAGAAGGGGCTGGGATGCTGAAGGTTGGCAATGGACAGGGGCAATGTTCAGAGAGGAAGCCTGAGACCTGCAGTTCAGGAAGCAGAAAAGACTCTTAACGAGGCTGTGAGGAAGGGTCTTATCCTGAAAACGATTATGCCTGGAATCGAGGTAGAGAAGACTGATTTCCCATAAGAGCCAGTGGGTACAGATGAAGAAAATGCAGCCCAGACAGAGGATGATGCTAACGAGGATGAGGTGGGAGGCTGCGGCCCAGCTCTGTGCCCAAATCGGCCTCCCTGCTGTACCTTGGGAAAATTCCAACATTTCTGTAATGTTTTACCGAGACGGTGCTTTCATAGACAGACATCTTGAATTTAATCCTCACAATCCCCCTAATGTAGGCATTTTTATTTCTTTTATGTGTAGGAATTTAGTTAGAAAAGATCAAAAGAGCAGCCTTTAACTAATTATGCGACTTTTGGCAAAAGCTAAACTCAAACTTTCGAGTCCAGAGACTTTCCCTGTTTGTCACCATTGTCTCTCAACAGGACCAGCATCCCCTAAATCTAGCTCTCCTGGGTTCCTCCCTTCCTGTGGCCACTGCCCTCCCCCAGGTGGGGCTTCAGCACTGCAGAATCACTGCAATAGCCAGGTCAGCCTCCACCACTCTGCTCTACCTAGAACGGTTCCCACCGCTTAGTCTTTCTGTTCTGAGCTCATCTCAGTTTTGTAGGGAATCCATTTCTGCTCTCCCGGGCCTATCCACCTTTGCATCTCTCTAGAGCTTAGGCATGCCCCCTACAGGCAGTTGGCCCGCATCTGCTATTATAGTGCAGAGCTCAGAGACAGGCATTTACATGCAAGAATTCAACCAGGGGTGTTGTGTCAAAAGAAGAGGGGTCAGCTGGGCTCTCTGAGTCAGCACAGCCCAGACACCTCTCAAGTGTGAGCATCTCCCATGACCACCTTCACCCTCACTGAACATACCAGTTTTTGGGGGAACAGCATTGTCCCTCAACTCTAGTCAGTAACGGAAGAACTGGGCTCTGTTAAGGAAAATAACCTAGCTCTACTAGGTTTATTGACCCTCCAATGGAGCACCCTCACAGAGATTTTTTTTTTTTTTGAGAGGTTTTTCACTGTAGGGCGCATGCGCTCGCCAGACAGACAGAGAGAGACATAGAGACAGAAAGTGAGAAATCACCCCCCAGGGGGGATGGTCACGCCACAATCCCTTCTCCTCCATTCTCCTCTCGGGATCTTGGGCACGCACGCACACGCGCCCGGTGTGAGTTTTAAGCCACCGGGTCCGGGATGAGAACCGCGGTCAACTACGTGGGAGTCCAGCGACATAGCCATTACGCTAACTGCTGGTTCCCCCCTCATAGAGATTTCTAAGAGGAATCATGTACACTCATGCTTGGATCTAAGGTCCTGACCCTGAAGGCAGAGATGTGGCTTCCCTATATGATGCTCATATCTGCCTCTATTAAAACCCTCTCCCAGTTCTTCCCTGTGAACCTGCCTCTCTCTGTAAGGGCCAGCTCACATAGCACCTTGATTTCCCTCAGTGCATGGGCAAACACTTACACAATGATATACTTCACTGTACATGCGGCCCTTTTCTCTAAGGATTTATCATGTCTAGATCTTAACCATTTCAACTACCTGGAGGCTTTTAAATGGTAAAACTGTGGTTATTTGCTCTATTTCCCCAGTCTTGGTTACTGAGAAGATTATGAAAAGAATATAGGCTGAGAAATAGAGTCTTCATTACATGCAAAATGTACTTGATATCATAAATTTACTGTTTCATCAGCTACCAAAAACTCTAAGTCATTTTGTAGGGAGGATCATCCATCCATATTCTGATAAATGAGTTAAGACACAGGTGTTCCAGTTCATGAAATTCAATTGGCTTTAGAAACATCTTTTTTGAACCATGTCCTTTTCTTTTTTTTTTTAACTTTAAATTAATTAATTTTAATTTACATTTTATCACATTTTACAGTATACATTTCTTTTATTTCTTTTTTTATGGTTTCAAATATATATATATATTTTTCAAATAT